>NW_007248086.1:0-153943 GCF_000164805.1 Carlito syrichta | reverse complement strand
GCGGCCACTGCACTCCAGTCTGGACGACAGAGTGAGACTCCAACTCAAAAAAAAAAAATGCAAATAATTGCACAGAAAGTTAGATGGAAAAATATAGTTTATTTAGAAAGTGAGAGAGAGAGAGGAGATTCGTCTCCCCAAGGTAAGGGAAGGAGCCAAAGCTAGGAAACACGGCAGTCATAACTCAAAGAGCCACTTGACCAGACCATAGCTTAGGAAAGCAGTGGCCCAGTAGGTGAACTTTAAAAAACACAATCTGCTTATTTATTTTTATTTTTTTGAGTTGGAGTCTCACTCTGTCACCCAGACTGGAGTGCAGTGGCCACTCCCAGCCACCGCCACCTCGACCTGCTGGGCTCCAGCGATCCTTCCACCTCAGCCTTCCAAGTAGCTGGAACGACAGGTGCACGCTACCATGCCCGGCTAATTTTTTGATTTATTGTAGAGATGAGGTCTCACCAAGTTGCCCAGGTGGGTCTCGAACCCGCGGACTCAGGCAATCCACTCACCTCAGCCTCCCAAGGCGTGGGATTACAGGCTGACCCACTGAGGGTAAAGATCCAACAATGAAAGAGAACTACAGGCCAATATCTTTGATGAACATAGATGCTAAAATTCTCAACAAGATCCTAGCAAACCGGATTCAACAACACATCTCAAAAATCATCCATCATGACCAAGTAGGCTTCATCCCTGGGATGCAAGGCTGGTTCAACATTCGTAAAACAATAAATATAATTAAATAATCAACAAATGTCAAAACAAAAACCACATGATTATATCATTAGATGCAGAAAAAGCTTTTGATAAAATCCAGCACCCCTTCTTGATAAAAACCCTCGAACATCTAGGCATACAGGGAACATACCTCAAAGTAGTAAAAGCCATCTATGAGAAACCCACAGCCAGCATATTCCTAAATGGACAAAAATTGGAACCATTTCCCCTGAAAACTGGAAAAAGACAAGGATGCCCACTCTCACCCCTCCTGTTCAATATAGTATTGGAAGTCCGGGCTTGAGCAATCAGAGAAGAGAAGGCAATCAGGGGTATCCAAATAGGTTGGTGACATTCTAGTCCCTATAATCAAGTTCTCAAAGAGTTCCCTTTATTCCTGCCTTGAATGTCCTTTTATCTCAACTGGGATAGATTTCTAGTGCTTACAACCCAGCAGCTTCAGTCAAAGACAGCCTTTTTCCAGCAAGACTGTGGATAGAGATGGCTGGGTCAATAGATTGGGCCAGGATCAAAAATGTGAACCAGAGATTTGGTCACTACTGGCTCATTTAATAATTCAGAGTTTGACAAACTGCTTCAGTCAGGAGGGAGACTATAGAAAGATTAGCCTTATTACTGCTAGAAGCATCTCCATGACTTTCTGCTATTGATAATGAGTGGACCAATGTTTACACCTTTGGTGCTTTATCAAGACCAAATAGCCCCTTGAGTGGTAACAAGAGGATCTCACTAACAGAGAAGCTTGTCAGGGCCTCAGCGGAGATGTCCATCTTTCCTAGTGCAAATGGGAAGCCACAAAAAGTGCTCTGTACTTGGGAGCACTAAACTGACTACAGCAACACTTGCTGGATTCCTCTACATACTTAACTACATTTGTAGGAAGGAATATTTCCCTAAAGGACTGTAGAAGAGCTCTGAATTTTTTTCCTCACTAACCTTGATGCCTTTCAATTGGTTAAACCATTATTTGGAGCTTGAGCGTTTGTATTGAGATAGGCTTCTTATGGGTTTCTCCTTTGCAATATTTACATTTGCCATAGTAACTGTTTCTTACGTGTGTGGAGCCTCAGAATGCATCCAATGTGTTCACTCGTTTCAACACATGGTCTTAAACTGTTCTTGTCATCCCTGCCACCTGCAAGAGAATGTTGGAGGTCATTTCATAACTATTTGCAAGTCAAAGTTTATTGAGTGCCCAACACGGCCCAATCACTTTTTGGGTGTCAAAGACCCTGGACTGAAAAGACCTTTCCCTGCCCTCTTAGGTGTTCGTAGTACCTGTGAGATCAGAGGACCTAAGATTATTTCCATTTTATAGGTAGTAAAACTGGGACTGGAGAAATGGAGAGAATTGCCCGAGGTCTCGTAGACAGTAGAGGCAGAACTAGGATCATGCTAGAGAAAATACTCTCAGCACCCCCATTTTTGAGTCCACTTTCATTTGGAGCTTGCTTATGGATGAAGAGTAACATTGTAAGGACAAAATATGGTACACAAGGAAGCATTTATATGCTGAGAGCTAAATGATTAAAATAGAGCTTTTCCTGGAAGACATCCTAGAGCAGACAGTACAAGCATGGAAAGTCTGTGAAATCCTAGCTCCTCCTCTCCAAACTCCTTGGAACCCACACTACCTGAGGGAGCGGATGCGTGTGTTTACATAGTTGTTCTGTGCCCATTCTGATACCCCAGCCAGGCAGTCCTGTTACTTTGTTGATTACAGGTCTTTGATTATGACCTGATCTCACAGATGCTGTGAATACCTGAGAGGGCAGGGAAAAGTGTCCCAGCAGGTCATGACCCAGAGGAAAGTCATAAGGCAATCTAAAGCTGCTTTCATCTCATGAACTTGGAGAAGACCTGTTTTTCCAAGGTCAACGTGAAAGTGATCGTTAACAGATGGGAGACTCTCCTGTGGTCTCAAGCTTTCAGCCGGTCTGGGATTTATGTCTAAACTTTTCATTACTATCAAATAAATGAGCGCATCAGGAAAATTCGGCAGCTATTACTTTTGAAATAATAACTTAAGAAAAATCTTAAGCAAGTGATAGTTTGAACCTTGGCTGATAGTGCTCATCACAATATGTAATTGACGTGTGCTCGTTTATTTAATGCATATCTCTCGGGATACCTGCAGACCAGGTGCTGGTTCTGCATTGTTCTCTTGCAGTACACGCCCCAAACAGGTGCTCTGTGGATATTTACTGAACTAATGATGATTAGGTACTTACAGAGGACACCCCCCCCAAATGGTGGCTCATTCCAGAATTCCCACAATCTAAGGTTGTGGACTCTGAGATGACCACAGCCAGAAGTAGCCTCAGAGTCATTAGGTCCAGCCAAGTCTTGGTGACTTGCCCCAGATGTTCCTGCAGAGTCAGCTGTGGAAGCAGAGCGGGCCGCCCAAGCTGCAGCGCAACTGTTGTTCAAGTGATGCCTCCATGTCCATGAGGAATCTATTGGGGTCAGAGACAGAGCTCCCAGAAGGTAAGCCTGCAAGGGAGATACTCAGCTTCCTATGTCCTCTCTGGCAGTTGGGGGGTGGGGGGAAGTGACCCTGCAGGGGCGATCCTCATCTTCCTGTGTCCACAGTGTCAGTGGGGGAGGGGGGAGTTGACAGAGACAGGTAACTTTAGCCTTGTCGCCTCCGCCAGACTGCCTGCTGGTGCTGTGCCTGCCTCCTGTAGTCCTCTGACAGTGGGTGGGTGGGAGTGGGGGGCAGAGGGGACATTCAGGGCAGGATGTACACAGAAGCCAGTATCCTACAGATCGCCAGTTCCTGACATCCTCTTCTCCTGTCAATTCCCAGCAGCACTCTCTGGCCCTTCTCTCCCTCCAGCCGATTTTGCTCTTTTTTCCTCACCTGCCTAATTATCCCAGTCCTCTCCAGGGCCCAGCCCTGGGCACACTTCTCCTCTTACTCAGTGTAGTCTCCCTGGGCAATTTCCTCCACTCCTCGCCTTAATTAACATCCATTTGCGGACGGTAATTAAATATCACTGTGGTCCCGAATGCTCTTCTGAGCTGCAAACCCGCAGAGCTGAGCACACACAGGCCAAGATGATGAGATCCAAGCCACACACCTTCGCTCCTCCCACCCCTGTTCCTCTGCTTGCTTTCTCAACTTGCCAAGGAGAAACCCAGGTGCAACCTTTGTCTCCTCCCTCTTCTTTGTCAGCCTCCCCATGCCTAAGTCATCAGTATAGATGAGCCCCCTGAATATTCTGATATTCTCTTCCTCCCCACAACCTTAACTGAAGGCCCTGCTGGGGTTTTCCTCCCCATACGGTACCATGAGAGCAAGTGTGTGATACTATCAGACACAGACTCTTCCCTTTGTACAGTATCTGGCTTTTTTCTTTCCCCTCCCCCAGGCAGCAGCCTCTGGCCAATTGGCTTCTGAAGGATATGAATATTCCTAGTAATGAGTTGTGATGCAGGTGATCAAGCAACACTGAAAGCCATGTAGGCGTTGCTCTTAATCAATGTAATTGTAAACACCGTATAGCAATTTGAATGATTAACTTGGTTGATTATAAAACGGCTTGCTGTGCTGTCCGAGGTGTGGATTCTCCACCTACTGGCCACCATTGGTGCCTCCCACAAGTTCTAATAAAGCAATGTCTTTCCCTGCTGGACCTCTGGGTGATTTCTTTGGCATAGGTAAACATTACGCACAAGCCCTCTCAGATTTGGGATTACCACGTTACAGCAAGATTTTAAAAACTCAAAGGTAACCCCCTTGATCAAAATGGTCCATATATGACATAGTCTACAGAGGCAAGTGCCAACCATATGAGATGGTGCATTCATGGCCCTCAGTGGCTGTCTCTTTTCTTCTGCTGAGTGTTTCCTCTGGGCAAGTACCACCTCAGCCCCGCACCCTGAGAGGAACAGAGGACGGCCTGTCCTACCCAGACACACTAGGCTTGGCCAGTGCCCCTGGGCCTCTGTTTACACTGGTTCCCTGAATTCAGAGCTTCACCCTTGCTCTGTCTACCTGGTGAACATCTGCGCCTTGCTCAAGAGGGTTCAAGGACCACGTTTTCATGCAATGTTTAGGAGAGCTCACTACGTGCCAACTGCACAAGGCACTGTAGATGCCTGTTCTGGGACTGACCTCGTGGAGCTGCCACTTCTTTACAAAGAGGACACAGACAGAGGACATGCAATTCACTGTGTCCTGAGCATCGCCAAGGGGGAGTATTAGGGGAAACACACCCAGGGTAACCAACTATCCTGGTTGACCTCGATTGTCCTTATTTTAGCAACAAATTCTCATTTCCCAGAAAATCCCTCAGGCCCAACAAACCCAAGATGGTTTGTCATCTTACACTTTGCAGGGTCAGAGAAGGAAGAACCAGAAGAAAAGTCAGAGTTCATTAGATCAGGAGGAGGAAGATGGGAAGAGGTTTCAGGCGGGAGTACATGAGAGAAGTACCTGAGAGAGGGGCGCGGGGTTGGGTCCAGGTGTGACATGTTCAAGGCACAGAAAGAATGAATCCTGGGCCAGATGAGAGAGCCAGACCTTTCTGAAATGACCCCTCCACCCTCATCCGCCACACTCAGCTCCCAGACAGAATTGCTCTCCTCTCGGAGGCCCTACTAAACCTCACACCCATACCAAATACCGTGCATATATTTCGTGATTTTTAAAAACTTGTTATTTCATTTGCTGTCTTTACCAATGTTCCTGTAGGTGACTTCAGGCAGGAAGGCATCATCTAATCCCCTGTATGTCAGAGTTCATAGCAGAGGCATAATAAATGTCTGGGGAGGAGATGATGCTTCTGGTGTATCTGGTTCTCAGAGCATATTTCAAGCATCCATGGAATCAAAATCGTATCAAAGCTGAATTATTTATATATGACAAGCAGAAAAGCACATCTTGGCAGTGTCTGTTTCCAAGGCTCCCTGAGACACAGGAGAGAAGAATGGCAGGAGACACCTATGCCTTAGTGTTTTTAGAGACAAAGAATGCACAAAAAAGGAACATTATAATGAGCACAGATTTGGAGGAAGATTCCAGATCAAACTGAGATCACGTGGGGCTTTGTTTTCCTCTTTACTCACATCAGAATCAACATTCTGTGAGGATAGAGAATGCCATGGTCAAGTCCACTGTGTCCCCCAAACTTACAAGGGCTCCTGGCACTGGGCAGGCATGTTCAGCCTTCCCTCTCTGAGGCTGTTTCCATAAAGCCACACTGTGCAAAGTGTGGTCTACAAGACAGCAGCATTGGTGGCCTTTGGAATTCACCCCATGCCTAAAATCAGAATCTGCATCTTAAGGGAGGAGTTCCATGTGATGCATTTTAACTTTTCAGAAGGACCTTTTGAAAGGGCCTGGTCATCCCAAATCAGTGACCTTATATGGCTATAAAAACTAATTATTAATAAAACATTGGCCACCTAGCTCATCTAGAAAATACTTCTTTATCTCTGGAAATGCTACTCAGGAGTTCCCCTTACCAGAAACTTCCTAGACATCACCACTTCTGCCATCAGGGTTGATTGCTCTGCAGACTGTGTTCATCCTGCCCCATGTTCTCCCATCTGCTAAGGCATTTATCAAGATGCGACTCAGTCTGTTTCACATGCCTGTCTTCCCACCAGATGCAGACTGAAGTCTTCGAGACAAGAGAAGGAGCCTTATATATCTTCACATTCCAGGTCTGTTCCCACAAGGAACGGAGATGTGATCTGTTCAGTGTGTACTGGCCAGTGGCTCTCCCTTTGAGTCTCACATTCCAGAAACTTCACCAAGCAGGTCCCCCCACTTCCTTATTCCTTTTCTCTCTTCCTTTCTCCCTTCTTTGCTTCCTTCCAGTGGAAATGTACAAAGTCAAGAAAATATTCCTTTTTGTGTTCTAAGTACCAAAATTACCTTGGTTCCATCATGACAGCACAAAAAAAATATTCAAATTGAATAAGGAAATACCCAAAGTGATTTGTGAAGGCATGGCAGGAGAGATGCCATGGCATTTTCATGGGCTGCCAGGATTTCCAAGCCATTCCTAGATGCTGAGGAGGCTGGCAATTCCAACCCAAACCAGTAGTTATTAATATGTTGCCTCACTCATGTGGACTTCTGAGAGTGTGATCACAAAATCTAGGGATTCAAATAGAACTTACTGAGCTCTTAAGTAGATTGGCATGTCATCTGCTTAGACTATGAGATACCTAAAGGCACACATTTTGTCTAAGACACATGGATGTCTGTGATAGTTCACATAGCACCCAGTTCAACAACTGCTTTTTTAACCAGGGAAATCTAGAATGCAGTCACAAAGATGCCCATCTATGTGCAAAGTTGGGTGGACACATGTCTCCAGTTCACATACAGCTCTGTGTGTGCCCCCAGGTAAACTACTGTACCACATGGCACCTGCTAATTGGTCTGTCTTCTGGACATGAAGGGATGCAGCTGACAACACTCTCTCATCGCATCCAAGGTCACACGAACAGCACCAGAAATATGGTCAGAATTTTATGAACATCTTCCATTTGATTCTGCCTGAAGTGCTGGAGAAATTGCTGAAATTGGATGGGAATCAGTAGGATTTTAAAGTTTTGTTAATTAAATGAGAACGATAACTGAGTAACAAATGTTATTCTTTCATTTTTTTTTCTTCCTACATTTTGTAAACTCAAAAGCCTCTAGGAAAAGTAAAATAGAACAATTTCATTAAACACATCATCCAACAATATAGGGTAGGTTGATTTCTTTTTTTTAACACCTTAGGAATCTCTCCCAAAACACTTTTTCTAATTAATACAATTAATTTTGCCACTGCTTTATAGCCCAAAGGTACCTGAACCTGCTTATATGTCAAGATTCCCTGGACAACTTTTAAAAAAATACAATCCTGTACAAGGTGTCAGTTACCACATGTACATATAGCCTTTATATGTGGTAGAAATCACCCCAAAATGTCTCTTTCTCTGGTTGACTGAACCCTGAGTAGAACACAGTGGGTGAGCCAAGCATGGCCTGAATTTCAGCCCTTGTTGCAATGTTTCCCCAGCCAGGTTTCTCTGTGCCATGCACACACTTCACAACTGTACATGGTAATCCTATTCTTGAATTCCCTGATAAATTCTGATTCAGAGGATCTGGAGGAAACTTGGAATCAATCATTTTAGCAACTTCTCCAGGTGAGTCTAATGCACAAGCATATTTGAGAACAACTGCTTTATGCATATTTCCTTTGCAGTTATGTTTACAATGGGTCTCTGAACTTATATGCACTGATGCATTATTTTAGCGCCCTAGCAGTTCCTACATGTGAAAAAAGACAAATGACTCTTATTTTTTTTTGAATTGGAGTCTCACTCTGTCACCCAGACTGGAGTGCAGTGGCCGCTCCTGGCCACTGCAGACTCGACCTGCTGGGCTCCAGTGATCCTTCCACCTCAGCCTTCCAAGTAGCTGGAACTACAGGCACGCGCTACCACACCAACTAATTTTTGATTTATTGTAGAGATGAGGTCTCACCAAGTTGCCCAGGCAAGTCTCAAACCCGCGGGCTCAGGCAATCCATTCACTTCGGCCTCCCAAAGTGCTGGGATTACAGGCTGAGCCACCGAGCCCAGCCGATAAATGACTCTTGAAGATGTCATTTGAAAATCTTTGACTGTGTTGAACAATATACCTCTTGAGTCAGTAATACGGACTGAGGAGCGATACAGGTGTCATGGAAAACAGACTCTGACATGAACTAACCAGGCTCAATAAAGGTGCTGGCATCAGCATGCCTTCCAAGCCCTAGGTGCACGTCCCCCTGGGCAGAAGCCCTTCTTTAGTCCCACTCAGCACAATTCCCGCAATGCCCTGCTTTGCATCTGTCTCTCTGCCAGCGGTCACCTGGAGACAGGGAGGTCACCTGCAGTCTCATGAGCTGCCAGGTGTGCATAAATAATCCCTAAATAACAGAACACAATATGCGCTTCTCTGCCTTTGCAAATGTTGTCCTTAAAAGAAAAGTCCATGAAAACTGAGCCCTGCTCTGATAGTGGGAATGCCAGCAGCTGAGCTCTTGCCCTCAGCATCTGCCCACTATGAGTAGCAACAAGTGCTGTGTGGACCATGTACTCAGCAGGACTCGGTGACAGTCAGCAAGGCTGTGGATGTAGCGCTCTGTCAATGGCCAGAAAGGGCATAATTAAAATGAAAGCGAGGCCTGAGTGAGTTTTGCTGCCCATACGCTGCTCTTCTAGAGAAGGTGAATGCTGCATGCTGTGTGCCTTATCATGCCAGGAAACTTGTCAGTCTTGTGTGACACACCCAGGCTGTCTCCCACAACAGGTGTCAAAGGCACAATCATATCTTACGTATGGTACTTGATTGGAATAATGAAGAACATATTATCTATGTCGAATTTCATCTAGAAAAGTAGTCTGGAGGTCTTTTGTGCATGCACTTACTTTACCTAGCATCCCCTACTCCACCTCTGACTGCTCCCCAGGTCTCTCTCTGTCCCAGTCACTGACCTTATGGCCCTGTGTCTGTATCCAGGCCCCGGACCACCTTCTACTCCCATCTCTTCCAGTCAATGTCTTCCAACTGTGTTTCCCTCCCAGCACAGGAAGAGTCCTGTAGAAGTCCACCCAATGTAGGATATCCCAGAAAATCCCTGATCAGATTCCCTTTCTGCTTAGTCCAAGATCACTCACCTTACATTAAACATCATTTTTCACTCCTCTCAGGACAAAAATAATAATAACAAATTGTGACTGTTAACAGTTGTTCTCAAGCAATTTTTACCAAGAAGTGGGAGAGTCTTTCTCATAAAGATAAATTTCCCATTATTGCCACATAAGGAACATGTAATAGCTACTAAGTCCCAATAGGAAATCTGATGTTCCCAGGTGGTGCCAGCTTGCTGCTTAATGCTGCTGCGAGAGAGGAGAGATAGACATCTGTCTCTTAAGCCCTAAAACTAAGTATGGATTTATGATTGGATATTGTGATTGTCAGTCACTTCAGTCCAAGGTCAAGTTATAAAATATGCCAGAACTGCACCCCTTCCCCTCAGACCTTGGTTTCTGATACCATTTTCCAGAAAACAAAACAAAACAAAAAATCCTAGGGCTCCATGGAAAAATGGAAGCTTCTAGGTTTGGGCCAGGAAGTATACAAAATGAGCCTGAAGTAGCTTGCCATGCCAGAAAGTAAAGAAGTGCTTATAATAAGAATAAATAAGAAACTCAGAAGACCATTGAAAGAGCTCTTAGCAGCCAAAAGCTGGAACAATTCAAGCAACAAAATAAATAAAGCAGTAGAAAGTAAATATCGTTATATGAATGATCAAGGAAATTAAATGAATGAGAAAGAGGAGACAATTCTCCTGTTGGGAATAAATAGTATGCAGATACCCCTCCCTGAAGAAGGGGAATACAACTCTCTATTCTTCAAGTGTAGGTTACATATAATGATTTCCTTCAAAGAGTTCAGTATGCAGGAGGTGTGATGAGGCTGCCCGGAAGTCAATCTACATGTGCCATGTTTAGTGCTTACTGGTAGTAGAGACAATCTTTTCATCAGATCAGATCTGTGGATTGGGTTTGTCCATTTTTCCTGGGAACTTAGCCTCCTGTCCTCCTCATGATCCTGGAAACTATTCAATATAACTTTTTTTTTTTTTTTTACAGAGATGAGGTCTTGCTGTGTTGCCTAGGCTAGTCTTGAACTCCTGCCTCAGCTTCCCAAAGTGCTGGGATTACAGACATGAGCCACTGTGCCCAAGCTATTCAATATCTTTTCAACAAACTTATTTTATTTAATTAGCTAAAGCTATTTTCTGTTGCATTAATCCATACACATTAATTTATTCAGCTAGAAGAAATGTGAGCACAGAATGGCCTGGCATGCATGAAGTAATCATGAGCTCAGAAATCAATGTAAGTTATGGCAATAAATATAATCCATTTTTGACTATAAAAAAATAATGTATGTGTGTGTTAAAAGGGGATAGCATAAAAAGTCTTAAGGATATTAAGAACGTGGGGATTTTTAGTGGGCAGAAGCATGATAAAATTCTTGCTACAATTAGAGGAAGACTAGACATAGCAATTATTTTAGAATTTGCTAGGAAATAGAACAAGTTAAAACTTTAATGATGACCACAAAATAAATAAAATATAATCTTGGCTTCTTTCCTCATGAACAGAGGAAAAAAGGGAGAGAGAAAAGTGAATACAGAAAATTTCATTAATCCAACAAAAGGAAGAAAAGGGCAAAAAAGAAAAGAGCAAGAATGATGAGTAGAAAATGCAACAAACAATGGAGAAATTGGTCTAAATATGTCATAATATCAATAAATGTAAAGGGACTAGATTCACCAGTTAAAAAACAGAGACTATTAAGTAAGATATTTGAAAAACTAGCTAATACTACTTATAAGAAATGCAAAGACCGGGCACGGTGGCCCAACCTGTAATCCCAGCACTTTGGGAGTCTGAGGCAAGAGGATTGCCTGAGACCCAGGGGTTCAAAAACAGCCTGGACAACTTGTTGAGACCTCATCTCTACAATATATCATGAAAACTAGCCAGGCGTGGTGGTGTAGCAGGAAAAATAGAGATATCGTGACACTGAGACTATTATAGGAAGTGGCACTTTATTACACTGGCTAGCACAGCAGGTCGAGAATTTCACATATTCAAATCAAGCTCGAGCCCCCCAGAACAGGAGACGTGGGGTCTTATACCCTCGTTTAGGTAAGGGAGGGGGGTCGTGTTGAGTGATTACATACTTCCTTTGGAATCTTACAAGGTTGTACTCAGCAAAATCAGATTTCTCAAAGAAATGGTTTCCAGGAACTGCAGGCTTGTAAACTGTCAACTTCAGAAGGGGGGTTTTAGATAAGACTCTTTTCCATTTCCATGAAATAGCCAGTCTCTGGGACATTTGACCTTTCTTAAACAAAACCTGCCTGGCGCCTGGGTGGGTCTTTAAAGTTGCAAGTTGCCTTTCAAAAGGAAATACCTTTAACTGCTATCAACTCCTTTCCTGCCCTGGGCTAGTGATTGCCATGAGGCCAACTGCTGATCCTGAACCAGATACATGTTTCTGTGTTTATTCACACAATCATACAAGAAATATATTTGACCATTTGCCGCATCCTGCCACATTCCCCCCTTTGATGCTTGATCTTTTATGGACTTAAAGCATCATTATGCTTAATTTGGTACATCAACATTATATGGGCCACAGTTTTTCATTTAACAACTGTTTCCACAAACTCAGAAATGGCGTTCATAATTATTGGGGCTATGCAAGGGAGGATAAGGCAGGATCCCACCATTAGGACTATAGATCCAGTAATATACTTAAATCCTCCCAGACCCGAGAACATGTTTTCAAACCAATTGCCGATTTTTATGTTTTGCCATTTTTTTTTTACTGCGACATGGGCAAGTTTTTTAACATTGGTGGCTATATTAGTTATAACTTTACCATTATTATCTATTTGCAAACAATCAGAGCTATTAAATTTACCACATACAGCTTCTTCTTCCACCAGCAGGTAGTCCAAAGTTAAGTGGTTTTGATAAATAGCTGCATGCATTTGGGCTGCTGCTGAGCAACAAGCTCAAAAGCCGTGGCTGTTTGATTAGTTATAATTTCTAAGACAGTTTGTAACCTGATAATGTGATTTAGCATATATATATATAGGCGTGCAGCATTTCCGACTCCCATCTTGTACCCATGTGGCTGGGCCATAAGTATTTATAATTCTCTGGGGTGGCCATTCATCATTTTTCCAAACCTGGGTCCCTCCTATATTAGGAACTTGATTGAGGGATCGAGCACCTTGGGTTTTGAGTCCTTCATAAAGAGGAATGCCTAGTTCATTCCCACTTGGGTTAGGCAGAAGGAAAAATCCTGGCTGGATTATTCTTATGTTACATGTGCCTTTTCATAATGCTGGGAGCTGGGCATATGCAACCTTTCCACATATCCAAAATAGCCCTTTAGTACATTGAGAAGATTTAGTTGCATAAGCAGATGCCCAATACCAAATATGCTTTGTTGGCCATCAGGTCTGGTGGGTTGAATTCCAGTATAATATTCTTTTGCAAGGAGTCTCTCCTACCCATTGAGTATAAGCAGAACCTGCTCTGCTTAAACAGCTCCAATTACTTCTGAGGAGAGGATCCACTTCTGGGGTACATTATCTGCTTTAATAGTCAAAGAATGGTTCCATTGGAGGAGCTGGTAAGCATTCAGATTAGTTCCCTTACAAGGCCACTCTTTAGTCATTAGTGCCCCTCCACATACCCAACAATTGGTGACACCAAGTGTCCGAGCTATATTTTCAGTCAAATTTATAAACAGATTCTGCCCTACTTCCCATGATTGAGGGAAGGGGTTTGACTATTGGGCAGTCAGAGGAACTACTAATTGCACAGTTTCTTTAATCAGCTTTTCAGCTTTGGGTGAGGAAGCAAAATTCCAACAAACCCAATTTGTGCTTCTGGGGGTGTTACAAGCTATGACACCAGCTTTAGTGTACTGGTAGCTTTGTTTTGATAATCCAGCAAAGTATAGCTGGCCATTATGGGTGCAGATATGTTTATCAGTATAACAAACTTCTGGCTGGGATGAATAATGATGGAAAACCTTTAAGTCTGGCCAGATAGTTTCTATACATTTACATGCTGGGTATAGGGGAAAGCGGTAGATACCCAGATTAGGTAGAAATACATAAAAGCACAGGTAAACTTCCTACCATAAGAAAGGACAAAAGTGCTAGTGAAACCCTTTTCTAACATGATCAATGGGGACAACTGTTAATTCTACAACAAATAAAGTTACAAATTGTTTAGCAAGTATAAAGGTTGACAAAGCAAAACAAAGGCTTATTAGTAATGTCCATCGGGTTCTCAATCTTCTGGCATGCATCGATCAATCAGTTTCCAGTTTGTGAAGCAGGGCCTGAAGTATCCTCACACTTCTGGAGCAGGGCTGGATAAATTAGTTTCACATCCTTCGTTGGGCTCCATGATTTTCCGAATGGTCAGCTTAAGGGGTGTGGCTGAATCTGTGGTGCACTCCCAGGCCTGGAAACCAGCTTAATTCTGCTATAATGGATTCAAGGAACTACTTCGGCTACTTTGATTGCAGTTGGGGTAGATAAAAGAACAGTGAACAGCCCCCTCCAAAGGGGCCTTAGGGGTTGTACATTCCACTCTTTTACTCGTACCATATCACCTGGCTTAAAAGAATGAGCATCGGTAGTTAAACTAATTGGCAATCGTTCTCTGACTTGACAATGGATGGCATTTAGGACTGAAGCTAAGGCTTGCATTTGTTGTTTTAGGGCAAGACTTCCAAATTCCTTTAAGTTTTCCTGTATGCCCCTAACGAGAGGGGGTGGCTACCCATAAGGAATTACAAAAGGCAAGAAGCCTGTTTACTTTATTTAAAGGCCTGTTTGGGGGCCTTTTCCCCTAGCAGGGGCTTTTGTTCACCCCCCTTTGAGACTTCTTAGAGAAGTTAGGCATTTAAATTCTCTAGACTAGTATAGGAACAGGACCACCCTTAGGGTCCTCTTTTTTTTTCTTACAGTTGTTGATTGGGTCCTTCCTTTTTCCAATTTTTAGCAGCACTTACTCCCCTTGGATGTTTGAGTTTCTTCTGGTCCAAGAAGCATCTAGGGCAATAAGCTCATAAACTATGATTAAAATTTATCCCAAATAGACAACACATTTTCTTATGAGCATTTATGTTTGTGGCCCCCCTTTCCTTCAGAGGCCTACTGTTAAACAATTTCAAAGGTTTAACAAATTCCATTTCAGGGACTTGGATCCTGAGTGATGCAATACCAAATACCTATGTTTAGTTTACTCATGTCCTAGTTTTACATCTGATGGAGTTTTCCTTGGATTTGCCAAGGGGTGGGATAGGTTGCCACTCGGCCTGCAGTAGAAACATTTGAATGCCTTTTAAAACCTACCTATAGGAGATTTACTTATGTCTAGCCTGTGCTAGCTACCCTGCCTTAATTATTTATTCTTTAGAGATTTTTCGATCCCATAATCATTTGGGGTGTTGAGGGGTGAAGGTTCGTCTTCTGTAATTTCTTCAGAGCTGATAATGGGCACAGTTCTGCCTAGCCAGAGATTGAAAATCTCTCCCTGTCTGACTTAAGGCATCCAGATTTGTTTCAGCAGTGGCATTATTTTCAGGCACTGGCTGGAATTTTTGCATGACCATTATGTAGGCATGAAATTACTGAACTTTAGCTCAATAGAAGGAATAAAGTCAGGTCTACATTTTGACAATTGTAGGCAGTGGCTGATTACCTTTTGTACAAAAGCTACAAGGCCTGAAGTTATTAGCATAACTTAAATGATAAACTTTAATTTATGTGGCTTTATTACAAGTACCAGCTTTTGTATTTCTGGACTATAATGGTAGCCTGACAGATAGTTTTAGACTATAATTTGAACTAGGCACTTAAGTAAATTCTATATAAAATTTGAAGGGAAATCCAAAAATGTTTGGAGACTTGTGTTCAGAAAAGACTTTATTATGCCTAGATTGTTTATAGAATTTCTTTTGTATGTATATTTTTCTTAAACTTTCCTTATACCAATTTTGTTCTCCTTTTTAAAAATTTTCATAACTATTTACTTTATTATAGGATAAAAATGTACCACATAAGATTTCCTCTTAGGTAAATATATATATTTTTATATTCCTTTCTTTTTTTTTGTTTTCTTGCTAAAACCTTATTTGTATACCAACAACCTTTTTACATTTTTCCTTTGCTTTTTGCTTTCTTTTTTTATATATTTATAGATAACCTTTTACAGTAATAATTTGAATTTACCTTTTAGTAACTGTTAGGTGAAATATTTAGTTTTTGGAACACCTTTAATCCCACTGGAGAGCAGATTTTAGGAGAAAGAAGTTCAGTATGAGCACAAGGGCTAAAAACTTAGCCTTAGTATTAATTAAGAAATTAATTTGGGCCCCAGTTACATTTATATAGACCCAAGGATTCTCTGAGTGGATGGCATACAGAGTGCTGTGCTGGACCATGCCCCTCCCCCTTTCAGTCAACAGCCACTATCACTGAGCTAGGTGTTTCCCCCCGCCTTCGGGAGAGGTCGCACCATCTCTTTCAGTGGCTTTTTAGTCCAGATATTGGACAAAGTTCTGGGGGCTTAGGCTATTAAGAACAATTGTACTTTAGGTGCCCAGATTGACAACATTCATAGCAGCTGATACCATCCCCTTAGCAGGTTTACCCTTATCAGGCCTCTTTTGGGTGGCTGGAACTTTTGCCTTTAGTGGCAACTGCCAATTTGTTTACTTTTCCTCTGGCTGGTGCTCATTTAGGAGTTCTTTTCCTTTTTTTTTTTTTTTTTTTAATGTTTCAGTTTCTAAGAACTTCAGAGGCTTGCTATAATTGGGAGTTTGGTATTCCTAGTCCTGAATTAAACCTCTGGAGTTTGGCATTTAATATTCTATAGGATATAATCTTGTTTGCAAAGTAGTGAAATAAATTTTTTAAAATGCCTCTGCATACAGAACTTTTGACCATTTTATTTTTCCTTAGGTCTACAAAGTGAATTTAATTGCCAGATAGTTTTATTCTTTTCCAAATCTTATTATCTGCTAACTTGTAGTGAGTTCAAATTTGACTTTTTTTTAAAATAATGCACTTATTATTATTCTTAAACCACGTAATTTAAATTTGCTCCAATTATTCAAAATCTGTCCTATTGGAGTATCCGAGGACACAGACCACTACACACTCTCTTGGTCATGTTTCTTGAAAACCCAGAATTTGCTCTGAACACTTGCAATTTATTCCTTAAAGGAGAATTCTAAAACAAACAAATAAGTAAATAAAGTCTTAAAGAGCAATGCCAGGAATTCCTGGAACCCTGATGCTTCTCCCAGACTGAGTGTTCTCAGCCTTTCTTGAAGCCCTTTTTTTTTACTTCATGACTTTTCAATGATGTCTACAAAAATGGCTTGGTATAAAACCTTTTTAGAGTGAACAGACCACGAAGATGTAAAATGATCTGTTCCTACATATTCCTAATTATGAACAGGCAAAATTGTCAAAAATCCTCATGAATTACTAAACAGCACCCTTAGTTGTAAGACATGGACAATTAAATGAGCATAGCCAAAAAATGCAAGCATTAGTGTTACTTAGCATTAACAATATAAAGTAGGGACTCAGCATACATTACAAGACTCTAAGAGACTTTCCAACATTTTACAGGGACAAGCAGTTAATTACGACCTTAGGCAAGGCCTAAACCTTTAGAAACGATCTTACTTTCAACTAACCCAGCTTTCAGCATTTGAAAACGAGAACAGCCTATTCATTCCCTTAGTTGCCAGAGAACGATTACAGAATTATTTTCTCCAAGGCTAGCATTAACTTACACTGAGTTAATAAAAGGCTAAGTAGCATATAAGAGACATTTCTCCGTTTCTTTACAGGTGGATTAGAATGAGCCCCTTCAGAATTTACGAAGAACACAGGTTAAGGAAGGGAGGGGACGTGGTCCCTGGAAAGAATTTAAGATAATTGGTAACACTTCTTATACGCAACAGGTAATTTTTCCACAACCTTAACAACAAAAGGCAGAAATTTTAACAGTGCCAACGGGGTTGGGAGAAAACACCACACAAATAAAGGGAGACATAAAATGACATCAAGAAATATGGCCAATCAAGTTTTAAAAGACTACATGTCCCATCAAACAAAGCATAATAACTCAACCAGCTTTTTAGCAGATTTAAAGTGACAGACACACACAAATAAGAGAATGAGGGTTATGGGAAACATCCACTTTGTCCCCCTCCAGTCATACTCCTCGTGAAGATATATTAAGACACCTCTTAGCAATTGGTAGGTTAGTACATCCCCAATGCAGACTAACTATGCAGAGCCCTCCCGCCGTCCGTCTCATTCACACACAAGCACACAGCACATTCGTCAACTCTCCGTCCTAATCCTAGGAGTCTACGGGTTCATCTTCAGACAGTGTTTCCTTCCACTGCCTTTCAGCCCTTTCCTTCAGGCTAGAAGATTACTAGCGGGCTCCGGGAGGTGATCAAGCTCCCCTTCTGCCATCCATTGGCAGGTCTATGCAAAGGCCTTTATTCCTACCTTTTCCATCTGGTGGTCCTTCTGTCCTTTCCGTCAGGTGGTCGTCTTTGTGCCAGTTCCTCACCTCTTAGGTTCCTGTTGTGCTTTCGTGGTCCGAGCTTCAGTGCGCCGGGAGGGGCCTCCCTCCTACGGACCAAAAGGTCCGTTGCGCGCCAGATGAGATTGCCCTTCCTGTTGCCCTGGAGGTCATACCTCGATGACAAAGGAGGTGGGACACACCGTCTCCAATCTCCATTTCCTGGCTGGCACACCAGAAACGTAGCAGGAAAAATAGAGAGATCATGACACTGAGACTATTATAGGAAGTGGCACTTTATTACGTTGGCTAGCACAGCAGGCCAAGAATTTCACATATTCAAATCGAGCTCGAGCCCCCCAGAACAGGAGACATGGGGTCTTATACCCTCGTTTAGGTAAGGGAGGGGGGTCGTGTTGAGTGATTACATACTTCCTTTGGAATCTTACAAGGTTGTACTCAGCAAAATCAGATTTCTCAAAGAAATGGTTTCCAGGAACTGCAGGCTTGTAAATTATCAACTTCAGAAGGGGGGTTTTAGATAAGACTCTTTTCCATTTCCATGAAATAGCCGGTCTCTGGGCCATTTGGCTTTTCTTAAACAAAACCTGCCTGGTCTTTAAAGTTGCAAGTTGCCTTTCAAAAGGAAATACCTTTAACTGCTATCAACTCCTTTCCTGCCCTGGGCTAGTGATTGCCATGAGGCCAACTGCTGACCCTGAACCAGCTACATGTTTCTGTGTTTATTCACTCAATCATACAAGAAATGTATTTGATCATTTGCCGCATCCTGCCACAGTGGCATGTGTCTGTAGTTCCAGGTACTTGGAAGGCTGAGGCAGAAGGCTTGCCTAAGCCCAGCAGGTCGAGGCTGCAATGGCTGTGAGCATGCCACTGCACTCCAACCCCAGCAACAAGAGTGGGACTCCAACTCAAAAAAAAGAAACACATAGAAAAACATAAAATTGCAAAGAAAAGTTTAAATTCAAAAGATAGGGAATTTTAGACATACAAATGCTGACAAAAATTGGGATAATAATATTAATATTAGACACAATAGAATGCAAGATAAGTAGAATTAGTAGATTTAAAGAAGAGCACTATGTATTTCTAAAAGGACCAATCCAACCAGAAGAATCATATATTTGTATGTCTTTATCAAAACTTCCTCGAAATATGTCAAATTTTAAACCATTGAGAGGTTTCAACACATCCATATTAGAAATTGATGTATCATATATGCAAGACAAAAATTAATAATAAGAAGAATTAAAAGATATATATAGAAAAAGTCTCCCTCACCCTCCAAATTATAATAGACATTCTTTCCAAAGAACATGGGTTATGCATTAAATCACAAAGAAATTTTCAATACACTTTAGAGAATCAATAAAATAGAAATTATGTTAGCACTGTACTTGCTAACCATAATTGCTCTAGTGCAATTAAACTTCAAATCAAGAACAAAAAATAATGTGGTAGACAACACTTTCCACTTTCCAGATATGGAGATACTTAAAAATACTTTTATTAATAGCTCATGAATTAAGAAGGAATTCACAATGAAAATTGCAGAGTATCTAAAACTGAACAGCATGAAAATACTGTAGTGGCTGAAAGTTCAATCTGAGAGACCACCAAGAGCCAATTCCGATGAAAGTTCAAGAGGGTCTTTATTTGCAAGCTCGAGCCTGGGCCTCTGTCAACAACTGACACAGCAGAGTATATTCAGAGGCTCTGATTTCCTTAAGCAGATGCCTTTTATGCTTTTACACAAAGGGAGGAGGAGTTTGGGGGGGCTTTCCATTTAATTGGGTAGTAACCTCTGGTGGTCAGCTTAATCGTGGAGGATTGGCTAGCCTGACTTGGGCTGACCTTGGTCCACTAGCTAGGGAAGTTGCAGAGACATCTGGAAACTTAGGTGATTACCCCCTGCCACCTGATTGGATGTTGCTAAGGGGAAAGTGAGATAAGGGAAGGGGTTGAAGCTTGTAACCGGAGCATTGCAGTTTTTTCCCATAACTGAAACTTTAAACAGTTACAGGTTATGTTTTAAGACAGAAAACTAAAAATGGCTGTGCTATTGTTCACAAGCCGATTACATATTTATTGGGTTATAGCATGCTCCTAACCTAAGTCTATGGTATACTCTATTATGGTCCTCTCAATACTATGTACCTCAAAACATGCAAGATATAGCTAAATTAGGACTTAGAGTTTAAATTATAGTATTAATGTATTTATTAAAAGCAGCATTTTCAAACAAATGAGTTAACTCATTTCAAGTTAAAAAAGAAAACCACTAAAGCCTAGAAAACTAACAAGAAGAAAATAACAAACAAAAGCAAATATAATATTAATAAAATGAAAAAAGAAAGAAACAATAGAGGATCAACAAAATCAAAAGTCAATTCATTAAAAAGCCTGCAAAATAACACTGATAATTAAAACAGAAGAGGCACAAACAAGAGGCACAAAATTAAAAATGGGGCTATAATGACATTATGTGACATTATGATGGAGTTATTTAAAAATCATAAGAGGCTGCTGTATGCAACTTTATGCCAACAAACTTAAAAAGCTTAGTAAAAACAGAAACATTTCTAGAAGAATACAATTAAAATGTAGAGTTCAGGACACATTCCAAAGTATCCTAAAAATAATTTAAATTTAAAACTTCAAAATAAAATTCAGGAAAAAACCAGAAGACTGGCAGTTCATGGGTCTCTCATTATCTCATAGAGCTGCACACTGGGGCGGGTAGATGTTTCTGGACTGTAGACAGTTCATATCCCAGTAAGGGCACCTGCCTTTTCTTATATTTTGTGCGTAGCTGAAGCAAAACCCATCAGTTGTATGTGCTCTAAACAGAAAAGATTTGGGTACCAGGCCCTTGGGGAATGCAGGCCAACTGGACAGGAGTCTTAGAGAATGCACCTGGTAGCTTGCTGTGTCCCCACAGCACCCCACTGGTGAGGGGAGCTTATCCCCAGGGAGATTGACTCAAGCATAGCCCCTCCCACAGAGAAGGGAGAACTATCACCTGTGAGCTTCAGAGGCAATTCTGCTTTTTCTCTTCCAGTTACCAACACTGATTCACAAAGAAGTAGGAATTCTCATTAAAACAGGACACATTAGCAGATGGTGCTGGCTCTCACCTGTAATCTCAGCAATTTGGGAGGTGGAAGTAAGAGGACTGCCTGAACCCAGTGATTCGAGACCAGCCTGGGCAACTTGGTGAGACCTCATCTCTACAATAAATAAAAAAAATTAGCTAGACATGGTGACGAGCCTGTGGTTCCAGCTACTTGGAAGGCTGGGGTAGAAGGATCATCTGAGCCCAGTTGGTCGAGGCTGCAGTGGCTGTGAGCATGCCACTGCACTCCAGCCTGGGTGACAGAGGGAGACGCCGACTCAAACAAATAAACAAACAAAGAAAACATGACATATTAGAGACAATAAATTAATTTGTAGTCAAAAGATTCCTGCTTAAAAAAAAATACAGCAGGATTGGATGGGTTTATGGTATATTTTGCCATACCTTCAAAAACTATCTTAAATAACTGTTTAAGGGACTTTTTAAAAAGCCTCCAAATTCACTTGAAAAGTCTAGCATATAGCCCTTTTACCAAACTGGATCAAAAGAGTATAAGAAAAGAATAAGATAGACCAGTCTTATTTATGATCACAGATGCAATAATCTTAAACAAAATTTTGGTAAATCAAACTCAACATTATATTTTTTTAAAATGCATGTTTGTTTCAGTAATGCATGATGTTTAAAAGCAGAAAAAAATGTTATCGTAGTATGCCATATTAAAAAAAATAATGAGAAGAAAGCAAAGGAAATTCTCAGTGGATGCATCTAGGTCAGTCACAAAATTCAACACCAATATATGAATTTAAAACTCTCTTAAAACTGGGAAAAAGAAGAAACTTTAAAAGACTACAAAACACATTAATCCTAATGGTTAGTGTCTAGAAGTATTAGCAACAAAGTCAAGAGTAAGGAAGGGATGACCCATGTCATCACGTACACCAAAAATATTTTCTAGTTACTAGCAAAAGAAATAAGAAAGAAAAAGAAATAATGAGTTGAAAAGGAAGTGATTACACTATGTTTATTTGCAGATATTATGGTTTTTTACATAAAATACTTATGAGAATGTCCAGGCAAGCCATGAAAATTAATACAAGAGTTTGACAACATTAGAAGGCACACTCACTCAGTATTCTCTACATGACTCAAGAAGGCTCCACTCCTGTTTAATTCCTTGCAGTAAGATGATATAAGGAAAGCGTAGTTCTAGGAACAAGTTTTTAGATATAAGAACAGAGGCAGATATTAAATCCACATTGGGAGGAGAAAAACCAGGCTCATGGTAGAAGGAAATCAAATCACTAAAGCCGAAGATGAACTTGAGCAACCTTATACAGTCACAGAGGAAATGAATAAAAAGATGAAAAAGATGAAAAAAAAATAAGATAAGAGAAGCGGAGGACTAGCCAAGGAGATCCGACCCATGAATAAAAGTCGCTCCTGATAAAGAATACCCTGGAAATTAGTATGATGCCATAATAAAAAGGTATCAGGGAAAACTTTCCTGACTTAGAAGTGGCCTTGTCCCCCGGAGGAGGGGTTCACAGTCTCTAGGCTACATTAATGAACAGAAATGGGCACCAAGATAATGCTGGCAATTTTTTATAATTTCAAAAACAAAACAAGAATGCTTTGAGCTTACACTCCAGGAGGTGAGTGACAGGTAGGTTGGCCAAAAATTTCTCCCCTGCTGCATTCAACATCAAGAGGCAACAGAGAAACACTGGCAGAGGTGAAGCTAAAAGCGCCAGGGCCTGGAGCCACAAACCATGAGTAGATGCAGCAAGCAGCTCATTGTTCAGTTTCTCCACTGTGAGGAGGATCCCAGTTCATCAGCATGCCACTACATTTGGAGACTTACACAAGAAACATGCCCTAATGTCCGGGATGCACTTCCCTGAGGGAACCTCGCAAGCCCAAATAAGGATGACTTATGACCCTCCCCATTGGATGGCCGGATCTTGCCTTATGCTGGGATCTGGTGGCACCTGTCCACCAGGTAAGCACAGTCCTTGGGAATCTCCACTATCAGGTCCTGAAGTTGGAGCATCACCAATATCTCTATTTGATTTTGTCTGTAACATCAGTGTCTTCAAATTCCCCTTAATAGCAGCATTGCCAACCTATCATTACAACAACACAAGTTGCAAAACCTATGTCACTGAGAACAGAAAACTAGTTCCCACTGACATTGTAGGGTGAGTGTGCTGATGTGTTACAGTGAACCACACACTTGATGGGTGAAGTTTCTTTTGGGTACACCACACAGGTCACCAAGACGTGCTAACCAACCCTGCAAATTTTGGGGGAGCAGGCTGGATAAGAATTACATCTCCAGCAATTCCAAGCCCAGTAGATCCAATGCTCTCTGGTTTCCAGAGGTGTGAGCTCTGCTTTTGATCCTCAGCTCCATTATGGGGCCCAAGTATCCTTGGGCCTGTGCTCTAGAGCAGCCATAAGACTGGTAGGAGTTCTGTAGAGTACTTGTTGGATTGCCTCTGTTTGTTCTGTGACACGGACATTCCACATTCCTGCCTTCTACCTGACCCTCGAGGAACAGACCATTTGCTTGGCTTGTGGCTGGAGGAGGCTGAGGCCCTTTGAGCTTGTCCATGAAGCAAAATCTCAGCTATCAGGCCCTGGAGTTGGGGCATCACTAGTATTTCCGTTTGATCTTGCCTGCTTGTAACATTGATGTCTTCAAGAGTCTCCTTAATAACAGCATTGCCAACCTGTCTTTTATTGCACATGACTTCTTTTCAAATGGCCATTCTGTGTTAGACATATTTGTAATTTAAAAGGTTTATTTTGGGGGTAGAAAAAGCAATTGAGCATTGGATGTAATTAAACAATGGCTTATTGATTTACCCACCACTATAAATATGCTTTCTATTCTCATTTACCATATTAGTTTCTAATGAATTTATCCATAAATAGTTATTTATTGATGTCTTTATAGCAACAATTTTATAGTGCCCAGAGACCCATCCAAATATGAGCCAAACTAAGTTATTGATAATGCAGATATCTCCTGGGTGTTGTGCTTCTTACTATCTTTATGAAATAAATAAATAAGGATTAGAATTCAATAGAGGAACCAGGTTCTTGTTCTCCATATGTCATAAGTGAAACAGCATTTTTAACACAATCAAGTCTATTCTGATAGTGAACACTCATGTCTCACATACTGTGTGTCACTTCATAAGTAAACTACTGTTCTTTTTAATGAAGCCAAAATGATGTTGAGAAGCACAGTCATATCCCCAGAAATGAAGAAAGGAAATGTTAATTACAAAGCAGTTCACATGGCAACGGCTTCGCAAATGAAGCTAAGAAAAATGACCCTCTTGCTCATTCTTCTTTCTCTCTGTTAAAGAAGGCAGACATGGAGATTTGAAAAAAACAACTCGAAGTTTCATTATTGGCTGGGACCAACATGGTGGACAGAAACAAGAAAAGAGGATACCTAGAGGAAGAAATATTCCAAATATCTTCCTGCCTGCTTCTTCTGCGTGCCCCCATTGCTGGCTTGCTCCTTGGATTGCAAAGTAGGGTCCCTCCGTTCCTGGGGTAATTTAACACCTGGAGGGCTGTTTTGTAAGTAGGTGCTGCAGTTCTACATTGACAAAGCATGGCGTGTCAGCTCTGGGACTGAGGCATGGACATTGGGGTACTCCAGGGTTATCATTCCCTGTCCTGAAATTTCTGTGAACTGGGAGGCTTTCAGAAATGCTCTGTTCTTACTGGAAGCTCTGAGAGTGTGTCACTCTTCTATGACGAGTTTATATTTTCATGCATCTGAGCTACTTGCTGTATTGGAATCCACATCGACTTTCTTTTTTCACAGTCCGCAGGATTTCCAAGAGGCTGATTTTGTCTCAGACTTCAGGACTGAAAGGTGGTACCTAGAGGAACCCAATCAGTACCTCCCACCTCTGTCAGTCATTGGCTCAGGGGCGAACACGTGACCCAGAACAGGTTCATCAAGACCAATGAGATTCAACTCCTGAGTTTGTTTGAGCAATCGGGCACAGGACTTTCCCTCCAATAAAGATATGGTTTGAACTTTGAGCAGCCATCTTTCAATATCTTTTGAAGATTTCCAATAGTGATACTTTTTGCCTCTCTTTTGTCCTGGTCAGCCTGACAAATGTATTGACTATTTCAAAGAACAAGCTTTCGGTTTCATTTATTTTCCCTATTGTATTTCTGTTCCCAATTTCATTGATTTCTGCAATTCATGTTATTATATTTCTTCTTCTTGCTTTGGGCTTAACTTGCTCTTCCTTCTCTCCTTCCTTAAGTAAGTTTAGGCCAGGTGCGGTGGCTCAGCCTGTAATCCCAGCACTTTGGGAGATCCAGGCTAGAGGATTGCCTAAACCCGGCCTGGGCAATTTGGTGAGACCTCGTCTCTACAATAAATCACAAAAACTTGTCTGGCGTGGTGGCGTGCGTTTGTAGTTCCAGCTACTTGGAAGACTGAGGCGGAAGGATTGCCTAAGCCCAGCAGGTGGAGGCTGGGGTGGCTGTGAGCTTGCCGCTGCACTCCAGCCTGGGCGACAAGAGTGAGACTCCAACTCAAAAAACAAAAAAGTATAAGCTTAAGCCATTGCTATGAGACCTTTCTTCTTTCCTAATAGGAGCATTTAATGCTAAAGATTTCCCCCTCTAAGCACTATTTTAGCAGCATTACACAAATTTTGATATGATTTTCATTTTCATTCTTTTCGAAGTATTCTGTAATTTTCCTTGTGATTTCCTCTTTGATTCATGGATTATTTGGAAGTATATTATTTAATTTCCAAACATTAGGTGGCTTTCCAGGTATAGTTCTGTTATTGATTTCTAGTTTGAGTCTGCCAATGTAATGGAGGCAAGGAAGAAGGGCCCAGGTATGCTTTCTTCATGCCTTTACCCCAGAGGCTGCCGTTTCTCTCCCCCAGGCTGCACCATGAGAGTGGTTTCCCTTGTCTCTGGGCCTGCTCTTGGTCTTTCTGGTGAGGACTCAGCGAGATCTGTGGAGAAGAGCTGGCTAATGGGGGTGAATTCCTCTTATGTCTGCCACTCTCAAGAGTACTCTATGCCCACCTGGCCCACCCTAGGCCTTTAGCTCTTTCCAAATATTTTAACTTAATTATTCTTACCAGGCTTATCTGGCATCAGTCTGCTTCCCCCCACAACCCAGGTAAGCAAGGGCTCACAACCTGTCTCTAGTCGAGGGCTCTTTTCCTTTGATTTTTTAAAATTCATTTTAAAAAATTGAGGTAAAATTCACATCACATAATATTAACCATTTTAAGTGTGCATTTCAGTGGTTTCTAGTACATTCACAGTGTGTACATCCATGCATGACCTCTATCTAGTTCCAAATACTTTCATCATCCCTGAAGGAGACCGTGTACCCATTAAGCAAGCACTCTCAACTTCTACCTCCTCAGCCCCCAAACTCCCCCCCCCCACCTCTGGCAAACTATCTGCTTTCTGTTCCTATAGATTATTCGCCTATTCTGGGTATTTCATATAAATGGAACTATAGTATGTGACCCTTTGTATCTGGATTCTTCCTCGCAGTTTGGGTTAGTTTGGTTGTTCTGCAACCTCAGCTTTCTGATAAGGTGAAGGAAATAGTGATAGTGGTGACTTTGCAGGTCACCTGATGTTTTGTTGTGGTGGTTGTTAGCATGTCCTTTCCATCTCTCTGCATCCAAACAGAAACTGGAAGTCCAAAGTTCAACAAATTCCCTTTAGCAATTTTCCCCAAATTCACATCCTCTTCCTGAGTGTCCAGACTTGCCATTGTTATGTAAAGCAATTTCTTAATTAAGTCTTGAGCTTTTTTCATGTTTTGTTGTTGTGGGGGAGAAGTTATATAATCTTATATAAGCCATTTTTCCAACTTTGCAAAATTGCAGTCAAAGACTATCCGGTAGAATGTCTTATATACCTGAAGGTATAGACAGATCAATTTAACGGATTACACATAAATTTTAGTGTCAGAAAATGTTTCTTTTCAAAAATCATGTTGGCTTTGCCTTATCACATAATGAGAAACGTAAAACTTGTCTTGTTTCCTTCTTTCCTTGGTTGTCAAGATGCTAAATTTAGCTTTCAATTGGATTAATAACTGATTGTATGTGTCTAGAATATTTATATCTCTTATCCTCCTAAAATATTTCTGATTTTTAATATTATTTTTGAAAAATAAAGTTATGAAACTACATGTTATATACTATCAAATGTCTACATTTAAATATCTACATATATAAAACATAAAAAGAGTTATAAAAATTAAACAATACAATTATAAAGCGGTCATGGACATAATTCTATGTCAGTACGTATAGAACTGACTCTTCTGCAATTTTTCTCAAGAAATCTGTGATCGATTACTGTATCTACAATAAAACAGATGTGCATGTCCAATACATGTACAGAAGGCAATTAAAATAAAATGTCAACTATTTATGAAAATGGACTGTAAGGATATATGAAAATGGCAGGAGGGGACAGTAAAGAGTTATTTCCTTTACTATTTTTTAAACTTTTGTATTGTTTGGAGCTTGTGACCACTATTTTTATTATGGTAAAAGAAGGAAGATACAAGATAAAGAGTACATGAAAGAATACACATATATAAGATGTGAATAAAACAGCAGCCACTGAATATCCCTGTCCTTTGCCCTTGCAGCATGCTTTTTTTCTCAGGGATGACTTTCTGTTACCTAGAGACATCTGAGATTCAGCAAAAAACTTCATGTCAAGTGCTCAGGCAGTGGCGTGCTGTGGATACCGTTGCTGGGGACTGTCACACTGAGGCTGAAGATGCCTTGCAATTATAAGATTCTAGATCCCGTTTCTCACTCTACTGACAATTTCAGAATTGCTCTCAGGGGCCCACACATAATAGATCAGTGTCAAGACAAATTAAACACATGAGACCTTTTATAAACAAGGTGTCCATGTAAAATGAGCCTAGATTTTAATTCTATTACATACATCCTATTAAATCAATTTTCTAAGGGATGAAATGGTGCTGATTGTTAAAGATGAACAGTATTTTCAAAGCCAGGCCAAAGAAATACACATATATCCTTTTGTTCATTAAAATCACGGTTTACGCCGGGCTCGGTGGCTCAGCCTGTAATCCCGCGCCTTGGGAGGCCGAGGTGAGTGGATTGCCCGAGCCCGCGGGTTCGAGACCCACCTGGGCAACTTGGCGAGATCTCATCTCTACAATAAATCAAAAAATTAGCCGGGCGTGGTAGTGCGCGCCTGTAATTCTGGCTACTTGGAAGGTTGAGGCGAAAGGATCGCTGGAGCCCAGCAGGTCGAGGTTGTGGTGGCTGGGAGTGTGCCACTGCACTCCAGTCTGGTTGACAGAGTGAGACTCCAACTCAAAAAAAAAATCACGGTTAATGATGTCTATATTTATAAACACTCACCATAAATCTTCTCTGAAATGACTTCTCTTAGTTCCTATTAACTCTGGAGTTCTTTTTGATAATTTCCTTTTTGAAAAATTCTTCGGTTCAGTTGGGTGTGCATGTTTCAACAATTGACAAACAAGCACACCAAAACCAATGCATCTCTTCTCTCTGGAACATATTATTATCCAAAGACACATTTCAGCTATTAGTATAAAGGAGGTATTTTTTTTTATCATTATTTGTACATGCATGTATTGTTCAGAACTGCCTAACTGCCAGGTTTTCTAAAGTTGCAGAGGACAAGATGGGGATGCAGAATTTGAAAGTCAACTCAAACTTTTTTTTCAAATTTAGAGACAGGGTCTCCCTCTGTTACCCAGGCTGAGGGTAGCGTTGCAATCATAACTCACTGTAACCTCAGACTCCTGGATTCCAGTGATCCTCCCACCTCAGCCTCCCAAGTAGCTGGGATTACAGGCATGAGCCACTGTCATAGAACTCAACTGGGGTCCGCTCACTTGGAGCAGTAAAACAAATGTTCACACTAAGGTTCTTGCAGTGGTAGAAAAGAAGTCATTTATTTGCAGGGTGCCAAACAAGAAGAGCCAAGCAGCTAATGCTCATATCCAGACCTCCTTAATGGCTTGCAGACAAGGGTTTTAAAGGCAGAGTAAATTTCAGGAAGGCAGAAGTTACAGGCAAAATTGTAAATGAATACATGGAGCTTACACATTAACTTTGGCCTAAAAGGGTGGAATATCTTGAAATGGGCTTACAGGTCATAGGTCGATTCAAAGATTTTCTGATTTGCCATTAGTTAAGGAAGAGAAGCTTTGTTTAAAAATTGGGGATCAGCAGAAAAGAATGTTAGTTCAGTCTCGTGGGTGTGACTCTCTCCAGGCCCCTTAGAAAGAAATTTCAAACAAAGATCAGTGGTCAGAGTTTAGTCTTCAGTTTCCCCTTTTCTCAGGTCTATGTGCCAGTGGATCTGCTAGGCGGAAGTCTTGGTTTCTGAACAATAACTCTGGGACGTATGTTAAAATGTCATCTTTAGTTTCTATAGGGGAACCAAACACCTCGTGATTCTGGCTTCCTTGGATATTATTTCAAGCTACTATTACTTTCTTGCTTATCAAGTTGCTTATTTACTTCTCAGGGCTAGTTAGGTACCAGAATTTCCATGGAAGAAACTCAAGATACCCTTTCTTTCCATGCTTGGGGGGGCCCACAGTTTCCTAAAAAGGGGGTCCCTGTTCCAGCTCACCACCGTGCACAGCTGCCAAACATTTTAAGATGAAATTGCATAATGGGGGAAAAGAAGTCTCAACAAAATAAATTTTCATCACTGCCATAGTGTAAACTCTAAAAGGACATTTGCAGGAGTGTGGCTAACAATAAGCTGAGTGTACCTGTGATTCTTTATGTGAGTGATAAAGTCAAGGTTACTACACAGTCAGTACTGTCTGATCTAGCTGATTGTTTTCCAATTATCTCAGAATTTGAGAGACCCATGATGCTCTGCTTCCTAAGTTTCTACAATGTAGCCTCCCTAAGGCAGTAGATGTACTTTGTAATTTTTAAAAAACAACAGCTTATGAATAAACAATGGGCCTAATGCAAAACACCTCAGGCTAGAGATCCAATTCAGAGCCAGCCACACCCCCGACCTCTCGGTTTATTAGAAAAAAGCAAATCCTGTTCAACCTTCAGCTTCTTTCAGTAGGGGACTTGAAAGGCTGTCTTTCCTTCTCCTTAGAAGCAAATTTACTATGAAATCCCACAAAGAAAAGGAAAATAATTGGTGGTAAAGTAATAAGTGAGACAAAATAATAATAAAGATGACATTTCCAGGCTCTGCTTTCATTGCTGATTTTAAATTATAGGAATTAGCCAGCTGGCTCTGTGTGTCTGCAGGGCAGGAAAAATCCCTGTGCTGAGAAGTCTAAATTGCTTCCAGCTCTGGGACTACAAAATGTTCCCAGACTCCTTCTCATCCCTTAACTTGGAGAATATCTATTCTGGACAACAACTTTCTGAGACATTGGCAAATCTATTTTGGGGGAGGGCCTGGAACCCACAATGGATCTGTTTCATCTGTAGGCTTCCTGGTACCCTCTTAGGGATAAACAGAAGGCACTAGAAGTCTCCCACATTCCTCTTCTACTTTTTAAATTAGAATTAGTAATGCCTAGTAGAGTTTTCAAAGTCAATATACAAATGTAGTGACAAATCTTTAAAAATGTTTTATTTGTGAGGAAAGAATTGCAATCCAGGGCATCCATGCAAACTGGGTGGTCTTCAGCATGTCTGAAGAACAAAGAGAAGGTTAGAAGTTTTATAAAAAGGAAAAATGTTAGGTATTACTTTTCAAGAAAGCTCACTGGCACTAGTAAAAGTCTGGGAAGCTGGCAAACTCTGACTGATGGGCAATGGCGGACAAAATTAGTCCGCAACAAGTTATCTCAGCAGCGGTAGAAAAAACTCGTCTCAGGTACAATAGGCAGTTCTAGCAGTCAATGTTTGGTATCCTGAGTGTTTTTTCCCCTGGCCCCTCAACTCTGATTTAATTGAATATGATAAGAATGACTCAATTTGTATGATTGATGTTCACAGAGTTTTGTAATTTATTTATTATTATTGTTTACATAGAATGAAAATTATTCATTTCACAATTTGAGATAAAGTTTCTGCTACAGCTTTCTTAAGAAGTGGTAACAGGTTAGCCTAAATTTATTCTCCTGCTAAAATGTATTTACTAGTTCGCAGATACCAGGGAGCAGAGCCCTGAAGGTCTCATGTTTTCGTTTTCTTTTTCTTTTCTTTTGTTAGTTTTTTCTGTCACCCAGACTGGAGTGCAGTGGCACGCTCACAGTTACTGCAGCCTCGATCTGCTGGCCTCGGGCAATCCTTCTGCCTCAGCCTTCCAAGTAGCTAGAACTACAGGTGCATGCCACCATGCCCAGATAATTTTTTTATTTGAAGATGCTCCATGTTGCCCAGGTTGGTCTTCATGATGCCCGGGCCAGTCCCTCAGCTCAGGCAATCCTCTCGCCTCAGCCTCCCAAAGTGCTGGGATTGGAGGTGTGAGCCACCATGCCTAGCAGCTTCATGTTTTCTAATCAAGGAAATCTAAGTGTCCTGAGACTTGACCAAATGGCTTAAGTCACTTTGGAACAGAATCTTCATCGGAGGCGTCCTGGAGCAGGTGCAGAAAATAGTGCCTACTGTCTTACAAGAATAGACTATGAAATCCTCAGGGCTTTGACAAGCTGGCTGTTAAATACAGCCATTATTATTAATGAAATAATATACACCTACAGTTAAATGAATTATATTAATAATGAAGGTAAACACTCAAAACTCATTCCTTCCTAGATATTTTACTACATACAACTGAATGAGCTCTGCTTCAAGGTGATTTGTGTCTATTGTATGTGTATATGGGAATACTGTGTCATGGTGTGCAGTTGCACATCTCTTCACAGCTCGGCATTGAGCAATGTCGGCTTGGTAGCTTGACATCAACCTTGGTGGGAATATTTACACCACAGCCATCAGCAAATGCTATAAGCCAAGAAAATCCAGCTGTTAAATGTTTACTGCTGATCTTCATTTTTACGCCTCCAGACAATTACAGCAACAGGTTACAATCTTAGAGATAAATCCGTGTACTGAGACCAGATCTTCACTCCCACACGCTGAACTTCTGCCAGCACAACAGTTTCTGTGTAGAATCTCAGCTTCTGGTAGTTTCTAGTAGACAAGCATGATAATGGACAGATTCAAATCCCATTTATTCACCATCCCGTTTCAAAGGCAGACAGTGAAAGAGGCAGAAATTTAAGCCAACTGGATATTCAGTGCCTGAAAAAATGAATTGGTCGCTTTTTTCACCACTGGTCATTCAAAGCCCAGGTTGGCAATTTAAACAAAGGACTTCGCAGGATGCAAGAATTGCTGCTTTGTGAGAAAGTGGGAGGCGGTCGGAGCCTACTCGAAGGACTGAGAAGGGAATTCCTTGGTTGCTGGATATACAGCCGCCAACCTCTGCCACAAAGCAGCGAAAGCCAAAAGCAGATCGTTGTTGATGTTATAACTCACGTGCCAGTCTTGCTTCCACCCCCAGAAGCAGTTTTCCACAGAAGCAAAACACAGAGGCGACTGGTTTCGCCTAAGAACCCAAAGCTCTCCACAATGAGGATCTGTTTTGATCGAAAGAAAGATTTTGTATAATGACTCCTGGGCCTAGAAAGGCAGCCTAGTTCCCACACTGGCAACAGGAAGAGGCTCTCGGTATAGCATCCTCCACTGCAAGTGGGCAAATGAGCATAAGAAACTAGGAAAGACCAAGGGCATGGTTAAAGGTCTTCAAAGGTCTCGTTCAAATATGTAACCAGTGCTTTGTGAGAAAAAAAATCCCACCCTTGCTAATCATCCCTGCAAAATTACAAATGAGCTTTCACTTTGGGTTTCTGGGAAATGATTCAGGACTCTCAGCTGGGCCAGCAGATCTATGAATGGAGAGAAGATAACCCCAAATCTGCCTTAGAGTGGAGATAACCATTTAAGTGTGTGGGATACTCCTAAAGACTGGCTTGTCCATACTTTTGACAGTAGTCATACAAGCCATATACTTGGTTAATGTGTGGTCTTCATGGTTTTCTTTCAATCTGTAATAGTGTCTAATCCTGTACCTTTAAAACTATAAGAGGTATAGTCTACACTGTATTCCTAATGACCCATATGCACATAATTCATGGCTTCTAATTTTTTTCTGCCAGTTCTAAAGCATTCCAATGTATAGAATTGACCACAATTGACCAGTTTGCAGATGTGTTTATTTTCTTTGAATCTCCCTAGGCTTTTTACACTAAGTCTGAGTGAGCTATTCATGCAGCTACTGGAAACTCTGATTCCGTCTCTTCATGAACACATCACCATCTATGGAGGCCGGTTTTCCTTTCTCATCACCTAACCTGATCACCCCAAATTTCTTTGCTCCTGTCTCACTACCACTGTTGTTGATGCCAGCTCTCCACAGATCAAAGAATGGGACTGGGAGAGGTAAGAAGAAGCAGAATTTGGGAAGGGATTGCAAAGAGTCAGTCATGTTCTGTCCAACTGCCCCATTATAAATTCAGAAAGAATCACTCTTAATTTATACATCTGCCTCTTGTGAGTCGGAATAGTATGTGTCAATTTACACTGTTTATTCATTTCAAATACGAAACATCTTTCCTAGGGTAACTGGATTTAGGATACCTTTGTAGAGGAAAACTCCTTCTCGTTTTACATTACAGGGTACTTGCCCCACAATTTAGACTGTTGGGGAAAGTGGAAAATTCCACTTAGGTTTATCGTCTCAAGATAAATTCTCCATTTCAGTCTAATCAAAACAACCCAAATTAAGCCACTAAACTAGGTACTGGCCCAGTCACAGATGAACTTTTATATCTAGTTGGCTAATGATCCTCATGGGTACCAGTTCCTGAGATGGGACTCAAGTTATATGGGAGAGTATTAGAAATCGAACCCTTAAACTCCTAGCTCCTCTGACAAACACATTCAATTTCAATTTAAACAGAATCTAAACCAAGAAAAACATTTTGCCCTAAGGACAGGAACATGCAAACAAGGTGAATCAAAACAAAGGAAACCTGTTTGCCCTGTCTTAAACATCCAGGACTATTTACCACTCTCATCATTAACGAAATCTCTATATAAATATTTCCCCAGGAGGCCGCTTCTGGTGACTCACAAACCTTCTCCCATTCAAGGAGGAGGAATGTCACCTTTTTTCTATCACCATTCTGTCTCCTTGTGGGGAGACTGATGCCCATGAGGCAAACCTGTCCCCGAAAGGTAAACCCGGAACTGAGGACTCTGCCCTCATTTCCCTTAGAAAATTTAAACCAATTTAATGAGAAATTGGCCAAATGAGTGGAGCATCAAGTCTGAATGACATTTTGATTGTCACGATTCAAATTTTCAGTCCCATGGTTAATGCAAACCTCATTCCTTTTGATTAACTACTCCAAAACACCTTTTTTTTTTCCTACTTGCAGCTCTGTTGTCTGATCACTGGAATATACAAGCAAGGTCTTAGATAAATCCAAGAAATGGGTTGGAAACTACTTTCAATTTTCTTTTCTTTCTTTTTTTTTTTGAGTAGGAGTCTCACCCTATTGCTCAGGCTGGAGTACAGTGGCACACTTGTGGCCACCGCAGCCTCAACCTGCTGGAGTCAGGCAATCCTTCCACCTCAGTCTTCTGAGTAGCTGAAACTACAGTCGTGCAGTGCCACGCCCAACTAATTTTTTTATTTATTGTGGAAATAAAGTCTCACCATATTGCCCAGGCTGGTCTCAAACCCCTGTGGCTCAGGCAATCCTCTCACCTCAGTCTCCCATAGTGCTGGGATTACAGGCTTCAGCCTCCACACCCTGCCTTTAAATTTTCTTAAAGTAATAAAAGCAATTTAACACGTTTGTCAATTCTAACCAATAACTCTCTTTAATAGTACAGAAATGCCAGTTTTGGTGACATGATGGTTTACAGAACGGTAAGAGACTGGGTAGAAGTAACAGTGTCAATTATTGACCTTCAAGAAAGAAAAGAGGTGAAAAATTAAAAATTAGTGATAGAGTGGAAAGTCAAATATATGTCTCCATAATTCTATGTAAACTCCCTACTTGCCAGGAGAGCTCTAATAGGAAAAGAGCCATATGTCTCCTTATTTTTCTTCTCTACTTCCATTGCTTCTGCTTAAGTAAGTTCTGTGTGGAGAAAAATAAGAAATAACAAGAGAAAGGTAGGTTGTGGCTGGATTATGGAGGTCTTGGAATGCAAAGCTGAGCAGATTCCTTCCTGAGACCAATGAGACAGAGATTGCTATTTGCCAGCTCAGGAGCTACCCTCCCTTATTCCTCTGCCGGAAGATGCAAATTGTATTTGGGTAACATTGCATTTCACTTAAATGCCACATTACCAGCTTCCCTGGCAGCTGGGCATAGTCATGTGACTAAGATCTGGACACTGAGTATTAGGTGGAGGTGTTGAGTGGGGTGTCTTAGAAGGTGTTAAAAGGGCTGATTTAGCCCCGAGATGTGTGCCTTTCATCCTGCTGCATTTCCTTTTCTCTTGTCTGTACTTATGATGCCTGGAGTAATACCATGAGGTGGCCTTACATAGAAGCCATGCACCAGGAAGGTGGAACAAAAAGATGGGATACCCAGGGTTCCCAGTGGCTCTGTAGAGCTGAGTGCCAGTCCCAGGTTGCCTGGATTATATGTTTGAAGCATAGTTATTTGTTAGTTTAGTTTTCATTGTATTTCACGTGACCTAATCATGATGGTTACAGCACAGTATCTCTAAAAGTCTGTTCCCTTCAGAACTTTGTGATGTTCAAGGACTCTGTACATGGCCAAGTAAGTTGAGAATATGCCACTATGGTTTAATTGTTACTCTTAGAAGTTCATGATGTGCAGTGGCATATTTAAAACTATACTTTGAAGGTCTTATTAGCATAAAGCAGAACCATTATTGGTGGAACACTTCTGGGAGATGCTACTGTAGGTAATGGAAAGCCATTGAAGATGTTGGAACAGAGGAAATCCATGCTCCAAGTCATAGGGATACACATAAGTGATTTTGAGAGGAAACTTAGAAACAGACTGGCAGCTAAGAGGATGAAGACAGAATTAAGGTGGTCTGAGTCAGAAAGAAGAATGCTTCCCAATGCAAAATGAAACGTGCAATCATATTGTTAGAATAAGAGGGAAGTTACCATGCTATGTTGGGATAAGATGAAGACAAAAGAATTTTACTGGAAAGAGGTTAGTAGAAACTAAAACAACTGCTTGTGTAATGATCTTAAGTGCCAATGGAAGACCTGGGCATAGTTAACCAGTAGAAGAATGGAAATACAGAGCTAGAGACTGGGAATATACTGGCTTTGGTTTTGAGATCACCCATTTAGAAATAATTTTGAATAGAGTATAGAGAGAATGAAGAGCAAATGTAGGACTTAGAAAAACATGTTGGTTCTGTTTGTATTACAAAAGGAATGCTGTTATGTTGTGCCTTATCATCTCTCAGATTCAAATACACCACCCTTCTTTGTCCTGCTTTATGACACTGGAACTAGACCCTGTAAACATTTCTCCTTCTCCAGTTGCTGAAATGTTAGGTTGCATCAACAGAGGGTGCTGGAGTGACCCTATGTGACCATGGCCACAAGACGACTTCCATTCTGTAGTCTGGCTCTTCATTATCGTGGAAGCCCAGCAAGCTGTGCAGAAGTCCCTCTGGCCATGCTGTCCACCAGTGGCCACTTCTGAGCTGCTCCAGCCTGCTCACACTCTCTGTCAATGGTGGCTGCTTTTTCTTTTTTAGTTGGAGTCTCACTCTGTTACCCAGGCTGGAGTGCAGTGGCACACTCACAGCCACTCCAGTGTTGACTTATTGGACTCCGGCGATTCTTCCACCTCAGCCTTCCAAGTAGCTGGCACTACAGGGGTGGCTGCTTTTAAAGTCCAGCACCAGCCTGTGTCTTCTGACAAGATTCTTGAATATGTCAGGATGTGTGTTCCCGGAGTAGCCATGCCCTCTTCAAAGAGGTCTGAATTTCAGCCTTGGTGTGGGAATGGGGTTCTCTTAATCTTTTGTTTCTTTATTGTCCTGTCTTCAACTGAGAGATAGTAGCAGCTCCTTTGCACTTGCTTCTTTTGGACCCCTTAGAATCCTTTTTTTCTTAAAAAAAAAAACACCTTTAGTAATGAATACTTTCGATTAATAAGCAGCTCATTATATTACATTATCCTTGTTCCAATGAATAATATGCTTTCTTTCTCTAATATACTTGTGAAAGTGAAATTAGGCTTTTTCTAACTGATTGTTTATTATATAACTATAACCTATAAATAGAAAGCACAGAATCAAAATAAAGAATTTTGAAAAGTCAGCACTACAAAGGTTAGCATAAACTGCACTGAATTGTAATGATGTTGTTGCAAATGGCACAACACCCCAGCAGGAATGCTCTAGAGGGATTTAAGAGCTAAGTGAGGAGTTGGACTGGATGAAGCTGAAGGTCACCTCCAACCTTGAGAGTCTCTGAGTTTACAGTGAGTCTATGACTTTTTCTGAATCTCATTCTTGCCTTCACTAATAATTGACTCTCCTAAATTCCATTCGTCTGCCCAAGGGCATGATTATAGTTTGATGTTATAAAACCATGGACTCAATATGAGCTAGGGACACATAATTATTGTCACATTAAAGTACTTTTCTAGGGATTTCTGAATGGTCCTGTGACATTACATGTCAATGTTATTACCTAGGTAAATATGATATTCCACTTCATAAGCCCCTAGATTTTGAATTTCTAAAAATACTCTAACAACCAACAGCCTAATATTTCAGAAGCTCCGTGACCATTGTACCATATTGTTCTTCAATTGCAAACAGCCTTCAATGCCATTCACCCATTTCTGTTCCAGTCCATACGTTTGATCTGTGTAGCACATGTTGGAGAACCCAAGGTTATGCTGGGGAAAGAAAAATCTCCTTAATGCCTGATATATTTTGATCCATTTTTCCCATAAATGAAAGCTAATAAATTCTGCTTATTCTTCTTTGTACACATTAACTTCAACATATGTGCATAGAATATAGAACATATGGGCATTCTATCTTATGGCTATGTAAAAGTCTACCATTGCCATTTAATTTCTAGCTGCTGCATCTTGATTTCTTAATTTGACCTTTAATTATGATATAATATTATTCAGAGAAAGATTTATAGCTGTTGTATATCACTGTGAACTATATCCTTTAGCAATTGAAAATGGTCCTTTGCCAACATCTATGGTCATTCCACCCTGAATACACCCGATCTCAAAAATGATCCTTTGGTCCCATTAATTTTTCCTTGGATTTTACTTGTATGTAATTTTCTCCTCTTGTATTGTTTGTATTCCTACTTGTTTGTATTCAATTTTTATAGCTCTGTTTGTTCTTTTATTTTTATTTTTTGAGTTATTTTTTGTTATTTCATTTCACATTAAGCACTTTAGATGTGCCATTTTTGTTTTTAGTGAATTCTTATATATAAATGACTTTTGTCTTTCAGTCAGTTTAGGACTTTTTAAAAAAGGTTTTGAACACATTTAAGTTTAGTTTATTTTGAATTATGTTGTTATTAATACTTTTCTTACCAGTCCTTTGTTTTCTGCCTTTCTCGTGTGACCTAAGTCTTATTTCTTTTATCTTTTGCAGGATGTATTAGATGAATTATGACCATCATGACAGTGGGTATGTATCCTTAAGTCATTGGAATAGAAATGATAGTTGTAAGTATGGGAATATTTAATTGTCTAAGAAAGTGTAGAAGAAGAAAAAACAGAGGACATAGGACCAATCCTTGGAGAATATGTAAATTAGACTTGAGGAATGGCGCTATACCAGGAGTGGTTGTAGAACTTGGATTACACAAAACCTCAAAGGAAAGAGGGGATTTCAAGAAAGAAAGCTGCTAGCTGTTTTCACAGTTTCAGGGAGCCCAAGACAGATATCAACTAAGAAAAGATCTTCAGGTTTGGCAACTAAGACATCACTAGAGAGCCTTGAAAAGTCATTTTAGCTAAGTGATAGAGACAAAAGCCAAGGTAAATGATCACTAAAAATGTCATTGTATGTAAACTAGACTATTCTTACAAGACATTGAGAAAAGAACGAGGAGGGGAAAAAAGCAGAAGAGATTGGAATATGTGTACAAATGTGGTGAAACAAGACTGATAATGCCAAGCAGAGAAGATACCCAATATGGATGGATCATAGTTTCCAAAGAGAAATGTTAATAGCTTTGGAATGCCACTGAAGAATAAACACCATTCTCTCCTCATTCCTAACTTGAGGGTTTGTATTAAACTTGGAATACATAATAGGCCAGACTCCATTAAGCTTCCCCTGCTGATGTCAAGGGCTCATAACTGGGACTGCCAAATCAATCTCAGGGAAAGTCAATTTTCAACCCAGCAGGGAATGAGGGTAATCTGCAAGTCAATGGCTGCCTATCTAAGTCCATTAATTCAATGAATATGTACTGTAAGCATCTAAGGATGAATTCATCATTGGGGGTAGGAGGTGATGGTCTTCATGTTTCTATTTCATTTGTGCCTCACAACCACTCTGTGAGATTCTTAATTTAACCAACTTTCAAGAGTAGGGTCAGAAGTTAAGTGACCTGCCCAAGAAGGCAGTGTTGTTAGGTGAGGGAGGCAATACCCACTCCAATCTCAATCTTTTAGCTCTGAGTGTATCTTGCCTCTTGTACAAGTTCTTTTCACAACTTGACCCTTTCCTTTCAGCACTTACCTCTTCAACAGCCAGGCCATGCAAATGTGACAGAACAAGAGCATCAGCATAACAGAACATACAAGTGGCACAACTGTTCCTCATCTCTCATCTTTTTGCACTCCATCCTCCATTAAGCGATTCACCCAAAATGCACTCAGGTTATTCCTAAAGACAGGGTTCTTGCCTGAATCCTGCCTCCTTTCATAAAACAGAGAACTTTGTGGAGCAATCTATAAGAAATTCCAATGTCTACTTGCCCCCTTTCTTGAGACCTAATGCAGCTCTCAGATGCTGTCTCTGATTGTTCTTCTTTTCTTCTCTACTCTTACACTGTCACAGGAAAAGAAGCAGAAGACACCCAAGGTTCAAGGGAGGAAGGAGGGAGCTGAAGAGAATGGAGTGTCAGAATGACTTAAAGTGCTGTGACCCACAACTCAAAGCCATGTGTAATGTCCAAAATTAGCCAGATAGTTTTAAAAACATTCCTAAGAATTGAATAACTTTATGAAACTTTTTAAAAAGTAAGATTACATCAAATTCAAATGTCATCAAGTCCAAATAGAAAACCCATATACACAATTTAGAAGCCTATAAACTTCACAGTCTATCTGACTTGACTGAAAATGTATTTAAATATTTTTAAAAGAAATACTAAACCCAAACAAGTGATCATCCTTGGCAGGAGCTATTGAATTCTGACATTTGAATGAAAAGACAAAAGTATATCTTGCCTTCTAGTACAAGGGCTACATGAGCTTTAAGACCAACCTCTTTATTACTTTGTAGCTCATGATCCAGTGACTCTATAAAGGAGCTCTTTTGGCTCAGTGAGCATGTAAGTAGGTATTCTACACAAATAAAATATCTGGCTTTAGATTATCTCAGTAAACTGACATATTTTAGTGTATCAAGTTTCCTTCATCTTATACATAATCAACTCAAGAAATATTTAGAATTATGAAACCTCAGTTAAATAGACTCTTAATCTATTCTTTAGTGGGTAGAAATCTCCTGACTCCAGAAAGCATTAGCATTAAATATAAAATCAAAATGTATATGATAGTTATCTCAACATACTTGCAATACTTAAAAGAATGTGGCTCATTAGTGTGACTGCCTTGTTTCTGTCTTTTACACTATAGATTGATAAATTAACTTCACTTTAATTTAAAACTTTAACTAATTTACTCACAGATTTAGGACATATAAGATAACTTTAGGTTGTGTGTGTATGTGTGTAAAATATAATTTAAAGGTATTATTTATACTAGAAAAGATTTTTGTTTTGACTCTACTCTTAAAGTCACAATGTAAGACTGACGGCAGATTTCTTAGCCAAAACAGTGAAAAACAAAAAGCAATGGAATTACATCTTTTAAAAGTTGAAAGAAAACTATAGTGTAGAATTCAGCACCTAGCAAAAATATTCTTCAAAAGTGAAGGAGCAATGAAAACACCTTTAGATAAACAAATACTGGTAGAATTAATTGTCAACGGACGTAAGAGAGGCCAGGTGCAGTAGCTTATGGCTATAATCCCAGCACTTTGAGAGGCTGATGCCAGGAGTTGAAAACCAGCCTGGGCAACCAAACAAGACTTTGTCTCTTCAAAAAAAATAATAACATAAGATAAAATAAAGGAAACACTAAGCTAGGCACAGTTGTGTACAACTCTAGTCCCAGGTACTTGAGAAGCTGGGGTGAGAGGACTGCTTGAGCCCAGGAGTTTGAGTCTAGCCACGGCAGCATAGTGAAACCTTGTCTCTAAAAAAAAACAAGAGAAAAAAGAAAGCAATACTAAAAGGAGTTCTTCAAGCAGAAGGAAAATGATTCCAGGTAGATGCATAGTAAATCAGAAAGGAATGATGAGCATTGAAATTGGCAAATATGCAGGTCAATTTCAAAATAATGCCAACTGTATCAAACAAGAATGATACTAATGTGTTATAGGATTTAAAATATTAAATCAAAATGCGTAATATTATTGCAAAAGACAGATGGGATAAACAGATTTAAAGTATTGTAAGGGCTTTACATTATCCTGGAAGTGATAATACTGCTATATATCAGATTCTTATAAGTGGAGGATGTATATGATAATATCTAGTAACCACAAAAAGAATAAGAAAGAGATGCACACACAAAAAAAGCTAATAGAAGAGAATGAGGGAATAATAGAAATAATTGATTAATCCAAAGAAGGCATAAAGGGAAAAACAGAACAAAGAGCAATTTCTCCTGCGCATACTTTTCAGAAAATTTTATATTTCTACTAGTTTGGCTCTCTTTTTTTCCACTTCAATAATCTACTACCTATGGTTTGATCTGAATCATAGCTATGAACACCTATCTTTTCATACTTTTTGTCACATAATCTCTATAAAACTTTGAAAAGCAGGCCTTATTATGTACATTTTACTAATAAAGTAACCAAGAGTTGAAGTAACTTGCCCAAGAAATCACAGCTAACAAGTGGTTTTATCTCATAGGATTCTCCTCTGTCTCTACAGAGGCCAAGGTAAAGGGGGCAGTGTACAGGACACAGAAGGGTAGTGGACACACAGAACCCTTCAGGTAGTTCTGACTTGTAATCTACTTTGCACCAAGTATTTCAATTCAATGTATTAAAAAGGGTTCCATGCTAAGTTCTAGAAATACCAAAACTATTTCACCAAGCTGGCCTCTCTAGCTGAAAGCAAAATAATGAGTTTTTTTTTTTTAAACTTTTTATTTTGATATAATTTAGTTTCACTTACACTTGTAAGAGATGATGCAGAGAGATTCTATGCACCTTTTCTTCATTTCCTCCCAATGGTAACCTGTTGGCAAAACTACAGTACAATACCACAACCAAGATATTGACATTGATGCATTGATATTGACATTGATACAAGATACAGAATATGTTCATTTCAACTGGGTCCCCTCATGTTGTCCTTAATTCCCCTGCCTCCTCAAGCCCTGGCAGCCACTAATCAGCTCTCTGTTTCAATACTTTTCTCATTTAAAGAAATGGAATCATACAGTATTCGCCTTTTGGGATGGACTTTTTTTACTTAGCATGTTTGTCTAGAGCTCTACCCAGGTTTGTGTGTGTATATAAACAGTTTCTTTTTCCTTTTTTTAAAAAAATTTCTGAGTGGTATTTTCTATGGCATGGATGTACTGTAGTTTGTTTAATCATTCACCTGCTAAAGGACAGCTGAATTGTTTCCAGTTTGGGACTATTACAAATCAAACCACTATGAATATTTATATACTGTTTCTTGGTTTTCATTTCTTTTGGATAAATGCCCAAGGGTGCAATTTCTGGGCTGTATGACACTGCATGTTTAGTATTTTTAAGAAACTGCCAAACTGCTTTTTGGAGTAGCTGCATCATTTTACACTCCCATCAGCAATGTGTGAGTGATCCAGTTCCTCTGCATCCTTGCTAGTATTTGATGTTGTCACTATTCTGGTGTCAGATAATTCTAACATGTCTGCCATTTCAGTTTTGGCATCTATTGATTGTTTATTTTCATCTCAATTGAGATTTCCTGGTTCTTGATACAATGAATGATTTTTGACTGAAACCTGGGCATTTGGGGTAGTATATTTGCAGACACTGGATCTTCTTAAACCTTATGATTAGCTGGCTTCCTCTGACGTTGCATAGTGGGGGAAGTAGAAGTGCTCCCCTCTGCCAATACCTGAGTGGGGAGGGCTCCTTGGGCAGGTGTGAAAGTTCTAGCACCCCATGGGTCCCTATGACTGATCTAGATAGCCATGCCTTGTTATCCCCATGTAGTCTCTACTGACACTAAGGGCAAGGTGACCTCATTAGGGCTGGGTGGTGTTGAAAACCCTGACTCAGCCGGGCTTGGTGGCTCAGCCTGTAATCCCAGCGCTTTGGCAGGCTGAGGTGAGTGGATTGCCTGAGCCCGCAGGTTCGAGACCCACCTGGGCAACTTGGCGAGACCTCATCTCTACAATAAATCAAAAAATCACCCGGGCATGGTAGCGCGTGCCTGTAGTTCCAGCTACTTGAAGGCTGAGGCGGAAGGATTGCCAGAGCCCAGTAGGTTGAGGCTGCGGTGGCCAGGAGCAGCCACTGCGCTCCAGTCTGGGTGACAGAGTGAGACTCCAACTCAAAAAGAAAAAAAAAGAAAACCCTGGCTCTTCAACAAGCCTACACTGACACCAGTCCTTACTGTTGGTTGGGGATGAAAGTCCAGGCTCCCTGATCAGCCTTCTCTGGAACCACCCTGGCGGGCACTGGAGCATATTGTTACAGGCAGAAAGGAAGTCTGGGCTCCCCACACAGCATTTGCTAGGGAGGTAGGTGGTAGGGGCTGCAGTTTCTTCTCCTGTGGTGTTTGGTTGGAGTAGTCTGTTACTGTCTAAGTTTTCTGTCTTTATAGGCTGCCATTTCATGGTTCTTTAGTAGAAAGATCAGGTTTCTTCTGGGACATTTTTTGTCTGTATCTTTCTATGTTGCAGACTTTTTCAGCTCCAAATCTGATACATATGAGGCTAACAAGAACCCAGGAAACTCATCACCATGTCATTCCCGGGTCTCTATCTGATCTGCCCTCTCTCTACCATTCAAAGTCCCTTATGTTTATTTTGTAAACACTGTCCAGGGATTTTAGTTGTACCCAGCAGAAGGAAAAATTTCATGTGCTCCATCTTCTCACAAGTAGACAGTTGGCAAGAACTGAACTTTAAAAGTTCATTTGAGCCCTAAAAGCACCTATTGGACTTCAGTTAATGGGAGAATTTAGTTGTAGCATAGAAGGGGTGCTGAGAAAAAAAATTCTTAAGTTGTCCTTCTCAGAGGTTGAGCAAACTACATTCTTGCCCTTTACTGTTCAGTGTTCAGTTCCTTCATTTCTCAACAGCCCCTAGAACAAAACATACCAACCAGAATGAATTGCTTGGATGTCTTGAAATTAGCATTTCTAATTCAACTTCTAATTCTCCTAATGCATCTCAAGCTGTCTTTACAACAGATTTAACTACAGTTTGTCACAGCATTATCCTTCAAGTCAGGGAAACTAGCTGCATCTTAAAAGAGGGAAAGGACATAGTCCTAAAGTAAATGTCAGCAGCCATCCAGTCAAGGTCCACACAGCCTCTAAGTAGCTATGTGACCTGGGGCCTCAGTGGTCCCTGATTTCCTCAATCTCCTTATATCCTCCTTCAGACCTTGCATTCTATGGCATAGGATAAAGAAGTCCCCCACCTCCCCATGTGATGTAACAACCATAAAATTGTCAAGTTATCTGAAGCCAGTCTTGAGCTGGGTTGCATCTATATACCAGTTTCTATGTAGACCATTTCCAACGGGGTCAGTGGACTATATGTCCAAGAACAAGGGATTATGCAAGACTCGTGCTCAGGAAAACCCTATAAGTCATATTTGTGTGTACTTAATAGTATTAGCATTAGGAGAGGTCTCTCTCTAGTAAGGGTGGTCCGGCATCACTCTCATTCTCCTGGTAAAAGAAGCCCTCTTGTGTGGAACCCATGCCATATGGATGATGAGACTGATCCTGTTCTTCTCCATCATGGATGTGACATGATCCAAGTCTGGCTGATAAGAATAGCCCATTTTCCTGACCACTGTGGTCAGGAAAGGACATGTCATCCCAGTTGGGGCAATTAAAGCCTTTTCTTAGTCCTAATGTGTGAGCTTAAGAGAGGGCTTGTGAGGTCAGAACTGACAATGCCCACTCTTTCTGCTATGGGAAGAGATTACAACTGCAGAGAGGCCAACATAGAGGAGAGAAAAGCCTGAAAGCTGAGAGAAGGGCCAACATCCTTTGGACACTATGTTTGGGTACATTCATAGAAGGAATTGAAAAAACTTTCTTCTAATAATGAGATTTATTGCTTACAGGGAACTTGGTTTTATAATTGTGAGCTTGCTTGAAGCAACCAACAGAAGTTTCATATTCTTTCAGCTCTTCCTCCATGTGTACAAATGCATTTCAATGTTATGCTATACAACTGTCAAGAACAGACTTGCCCTTTGAGGGAAATGCTTACCAAAATAGCCAAAGCACTTATGCTCTGAAAGTCATTTGTCTCCTGTTTCCAAAAGACCTGAAAGAACCTGTGACTCTTTTGAGACATCAGCTTGCCACAAGCCTAAGACTTTCATCCAGAAAACATCAATTCAGCTTTAGGAGAGAAAGAACTCATGGAACCTGCAAGTATCTTGGAGGGAAATTCATCTCCAGTCACATCCAAATTCTAGCAAGGTTAACCCCTGGGATTTCTCACTCCTAGAGCTGCATTACTCTGACCATTTTACAAGGTAAATTATTTTAACAAAGATGAGACAGATAATTTTATAGAGAAGAATTTTCATACAAGGGGGACAGACTGGTCACTCTCATTTATTCTTCTCTATTCATACTAAAAGTATAAGCAAACATGTTAGTGAGATCGATCCCTACAATAGGAGAGAGAGCCTGGCTGTGTTATTGTTCATGAGCTCCTGCAAAATGAGCAGATTATTTAGCCAAAGAGCTGGAGGAGGCTGCATGTGACCTCAGTAGGACAGTATCCTATTGGGCATTGTCTACCATGGAGGTACACAGCAGGTAAACAGTGATGTACCGGGCAATGGATTACCTTAAATATCTCCTCAAGACCAATTGGCTTTTCTCATTCTATAAGTAAAATGTTTGCCTTCCCTTCATACACATCCAGACGCTTGTAGGGGGAAAAAAGCTCTAAGAGTCAGATATCACCAGTTTCATAAACAGGCAGACATGCAAAATCTCCTTCTTGAGAATCTGTCATGATTAGAACCCAAGCTTAATGTTACCGATGATTTGCTGTACAAATGACACGAGGATCACCATTTCACTCCACCTCAGCCAGACTTACTCTTTGGGGTCTTGGCTCTGGAGAAATAATGGATCATCAGAAGGTTTTTGGATGCTATTTATTTACCAACCCTTCTCCTCCAAATTTTAGCCAACTAAGAATGGACACCAGGAACCAGCTGGCATCCAGGCATAGACCTGCATCTGCTGAGTACAGCCCAGCCATGGACAAATGCAAGCCCTCTTATAAACTATGTTGGAAACCTCCTTTGACCCAGTCCAAGTGGTAGCATCCTATCCCTTTATCCTTGAACTGAAGGGAGCAAGACCCTCTGAACCGGCCTTCCTGGTTGCTGATAAAGAACCTAGATCAAGGTGACAGAGCAGGTATCTGCCTGGGGCAGGCCTTTGCTGTCTGCTCACTACATGGCAAGGGGAAATGCAATACTGGTCCCAGTCAGGTTTAAAGAATGGGAAACTTGGAAAGAGGAGGTGATCTTTTTGACACACCTAAGTAAAATGAACCAATCAGATTTGCACATCTACCACTGAGGGATAGGGGAAGATTAAAGATTCCAATCCAGATCTCAGAGCCATAGGCTGTGGGAGAAGTTCTTATTTATGATCAGAGGAACGCAGAGAGAAAGCCTAATGTTTCACCTGCAGGAATCAACAGCAGCTTAAAGTGCTAAATCCAGGCTTGTCTGTACTCTTGGCACTCAGGAGCTGTGGCAGCAGGTTGAGAGGTAAGGACCAGAGAATTCTGCAACCCTATATGAATAAGGCGATTCTTCTAGACATACCCGCTCCCTGTGGGATTCCAGCAGAAAGCAGAGCCCCCTACCCAGAACCTCTTGGAGTCTGAACAAAAAGGGGCCCCAACCTCTGAAGAATTAAGCAGGTTCCAGAGGGTCTGAGATCCACCCCAAGATCTCTCACTGTGCAACTTTTCAGATGGTCCTATTGTGGCAATTTTCTTATTACACACCCTTACAGAGGCCATTTAAGTCATATTCACAGATACTTAGGAAAAGTTTTAGAAATTTGGAAATAGGGCAAAAAAAAAGATGATTTCATTACCTTTTAGTATCAGGCTAAATTATTTTCTGATGAGTCTGTTTGAAGGTCCTGACTCTAGGGAAATATACTGACTTTATTAGTAATTGATTAGGTCTGGCTTAATCTGAAGAAAACCAATGAGGTACAGTGGACTGATCCATTAGACAAGCTTACCCCGAAGGTTGTGGTTTAATTACCCCAAGAGAATATTAGCCAGTTGTGTATCTAAATCAAGCATTTGTCAGCATTTCTTCATTGACTGTGTAAGTCTCATGTCTTTGTATCTCTTTGAATCAGTTCTGTCATTCCACTTTTTTCCAAAACAGCTCTCCCATGTGATTGCTATCTATATTTGAATTTTGATTTGAACAACTTGAGAAATATCCTTAGTCAAATATTTGTGCTAATTTGTGAAAATACTTAAAATACAATATTAATTTGTAAGTCTAGTCATAGAACTAAATATAATCTCTCTTCTGTTGAGGAATATTTGTTCATCTGTATATCCAATTCCTTATCTATCAGTCCATCCACCTGCACATTCATATTATCTATTAATGAAGCATTGAAGAATGCCTTATACCCTTTCTGAGTTCTTCCCCTTACCAACCCCATGACTTTGGATATGTTATATTTGCTAAGAGGTGTGTTTCCTCATTTGTAAAATGGAGGCATCATGAGATTGTGGAAAAAAGTAAAACAGATTGTATATCCAAAGCACTTGAAGCAGTGCCTGGTTTCTATCATCAAGCAATAGAAAACAGTTATAAGCATGATATATGTTAATCTGCTCTATCAATAATCACTTTAAATGTCTATGGACTAAATATGTCAATTAAAAGATAGATTGTCAGAATGGATAATAAAAGTAAGACCCAAGTATATGTTATCTATAAGAAACCCACTTTAAATATAAAAACTCAGGTCAAAAGTAAAGGGATAGAGAAAGATATACTACTATACTAACATGAATCAAAAGAAATCTGGAGTTGCAGTGTTAATTTCAGATAAGTTGACTTTAGAACCAGCAAAAATATTCAAGATAGGGAAGGGTGTGACATAATGAAAAAGAGTGACTTCTCCAAGAAGATATAGTTCTAAAAATATAAGCACTTAACAACATCAAAATATGTAAAACTCTCTGATTGATATGATTATGTCATTGTATTTTTTTAGATATTCACCAGCAAATATGTTTTAATTTAATTTAATTTTTTTAAAGCAAACTTCACTATTTCCCCATTTTGTATACTCACCCCTTTCAGTGATGGAACATGGAGGAAAGCCAGAACAGCTATGGGAACAGAAACCCAGGAGGTCAGATGCCCATTTAAAGATATTTTAAGAGCTAGTCTTTGCATTTGCAAATTCACCTTGTCTAGAAGAAAAAAAAGTACAGTGGCTCAGCTTGCACAGATGGCATCTCAGAGGGTGCTCACCACCCCACAGAAATCTCAGAATATCATCTTCAAAATCAAGTCTCCATCCCTCACTTCTCTGTCAATTTAAGACCAAGGGCCCCAAAGACAGATTTTGGGGAAGCATTTCGGTACCCTAGCCACTGAGGCCAAATCACAGCATGAGCATTTGAGGTACAGCAATGTGTCAGTATGCATATATTTGACCTTCAAAAGGACTTTAGCACTACCAAAAGGGTGATCCAACCTTCAGGTGTAGGGAGAAGACTGACTGACTGTGGCTTGGGCAATTGAGCCTATTGCAGCCTACACCTGGGAGTCAAGTGGTGTTAATTAAATGGCAAAAACTGGTTCCAGGGATGTTTATAATTCCTGAGCAGTCTTAAACTTTGAGCTTCAATGCCAGATCATAGCTCTAAGTGAGTAGCAACAAGCCCTTGTCATCAGAAAAATGATTTTTTATGTATTATTGAATTAATTGGATTTCTACAAATTGGGGAATATATATTTCATATACAAACTTGGGTTACAGGAAAATGTGGAAATTAAATTTATAAGATTAAGATACGTTTCTAGTCAACTGTGAGTTAATGAAAACACATTTTGTTTTAGTTCATATTGATAAAAAAAGATATTTCTTGCCTATTTTTTCCCAGCATAGCTCACCGTCAATCTTTTTTGTTGTTGTTGTTGTTGAAGAGTTGAGTTCTTACAACACTGTGTAGATTTGTGGTTATGGTAGCCATGCTAAGTAAACATTTCTTAAATCATACATCTTGACCACTGAGATTGAAGGAGAACAAAATGAATATATACAAATCCCAAGATACATCATGATTTTTTTTAACATTTCTTAAATTGCTGTATTCAGTTGTAATTTCTCTATGTCCTAAAGTTAGATAGCAAATATTTCCAAATCAGTAATAGCATTGCTCTATCATTTTCAAAAAATATGTCCAATCATCTGAAGCCTGGAGCAGAAGACATATATTCGTTCCTGTATAGAGCATCCCAGTCCATGCTGCAGCAGCGACAAACCCAGAGTCTAGGCAAGCATGGGGGAACTAAAGGAGAAGACAGCTAGGAAGAGCCTCTTTGCCTCCTACCCACTCACACACATGCACACACCTCACAAATGTCCTCTTCTTGTCCACATGTGCCTGCCAGAAAACCATTGTCTCGTCTGTTTTGGAGTCCTACTCTTCAAAGAGTTCCAAACCATTCCTTCATTTAGCAAATACCCAAGCAGATACTATACGCCAGGAATGTTTCATGCACTGGAAACAAGTGAATGTGACTTTTTAGGTCCCTGTTGTGTGGAGCTTCCATTCTAGCCAGAGAAGGCAAGTTATAGCCTAGCCAACTAATAAGTTATAACCTAGCCAACTGATGAGCACTCCAAAATAATTTACACAGGGGTGGGATGGAGGCATTGTGGTAGGACAGGTGATGCTGCCTCAGGTAAGATACTCAGGGAGGGGTTGCTCACAGAGGAGGGATGGATGCTCTGGTGAGAAGCTGGCTGTTCAAAGACTATAAGGTAATTGTGCATGCAGAGGACCTACATGCACACACACCGGCCTGAAAATGGGCTTAGCTTGTGTGAGGACCTGGTAGGGGCACAACTCAGGAGTGTGGGGGTGGGGAAGAAGTGGCCTCAAGCAATGAGGGGTTGAAGGGGAAATAAATGCCTCAGTCTCCCCTTACAGCAAGACCATTTTGCCCCATCTTCCACATGGTCTCTTGAGAGCTCTCCAGCAAGACTGATCACCCATTCTCTATCAACTTTTTTTCCTTGCCTGTCTCATTTCTTCACTTCCTCGCCTTTGTTTCCTGGAATAATTCTCCAAATAAAGTACCTTTACTCTTAACAAAGACTCCAATCAAAAGAACTTGATTGGATAATCAGAAAAGGGAATAATAAACTTTCCTATACAGAGTCAGACAGTAATTATTTCAGGCTTTGTGGGCCATACAGTCTCTGTTGTAACTAGTCAACTCAGCTATTGTAGGAAGAGAAAAAGTCCAAAGGGCCCTTGGAATAGAGTGTGCATAAAGCTTGCATATCTGTGTTCCTCAGCATACAAACTATGAAGACATTGAACCATGTTGAACTTGAGACACGCATGGGTATATGGGAATTGCTAGGAGAAGGTCAACCTGTTGTCAATAGAAAGGCCTCATGGGATGACACAACTTTGGCTTCTGTAGAGTGAGGGGTTACCTCTTGCCTCCTTCTCTGCCTGTGGAGCTTGCTCCTCCCATCACAGGTACAACCCGGGAGTGTGGCGGGGGTGAGGAAGAAGACCCAATGGGAAGCTAGAGGGGAGATAAGTACCTCAGCTGCCTCTTACAGCGAGACCATTATGCTCGTCTTCCACATGGACTCTCAAAATCTCCCCTGCAGGACTGACCCTCAGCTGCCCACACAGTCATTCACTCTCTATTGGACTTTTTTTCCTTGACTGTCTTATTTCCCCACTTTTCCACATTTGTTTCCTGGAATAATTTGTTTCCTGGCATAATTCCCCTAATAAAGTACCTTTACTCTTAACAAAGTCAAAAAAAAAAAAAAAGAATTTGACTGGATAATCTAGAAAAGGGAATAACAAACTTTCTCTATACAGGTAAATATTTCCGGCTTTGTGGGCCATGGCCATACAGTCTCTGCTGCAACCAGTCAACCATTGTAGCACAAAAGCAGCCATCCACAACACATACATGAATGGATGTGGCTGTGTTTCAACAAAACTTTATTTACAAAATTAGGCAGCAGGCTGGGTGCGGTGTCTCGAGCCTGTAATCCCAGCACTTTGGGAGGGAGGTGAAAGGACTGCCTGAGCCCACGGGTTCAGAACCAGCCTGGGCAACATGGTGAGACCATGTCTCTACAATAAATCAAAAAATTAGATGGGTGTGGTAAGATTCGCCTGTAGTTCCGGTTACTTGGAAGACTGAGGCAGAAGGATCACCAGAGCCCAGCAGGTCGAAGCTGGGGTGGCCGTGAGCATGCTACTACACTCCAGCCTGGGTGACAGAGTGAGACTCCAACTCAAAAAAAAAAAACAAACAAAAAACCAGGCAGCAGATAGAATTTGGCCTCCTGAGCTATTGTTTACCCATCCCTGGTCTAGAAGTTTAATGCTATTGAGCTACGACAGCTGATGCGCTTCTCTACTGCAGGGATTCACCTGCCACAGTATCTGGCAGGTCACATCAATGAGTCAGGTCTAAACAGTTCAAGAGAAACATTCAACATTTGCTTCTACACCTTGAGGGTCTAAGGAACAAGAGAAGTCTTTTCTGTTTCCAGGAATGAATACTGTAGTGGCCGCCATGACAAGGTCATTGCCATTTCAGCAGAACCAGTGCTGAGATTTCCTGCTCCCTCCCTCTCACCCCCTACCAGTTACTTCCCCTACCTCCTACCAGCCACGTCTCCCCTGCTTCAAAACAGAGTACAAAGGGAGAGCAAGGGGGTCCTTCAAAGAGAGAAGGAATTGTAAATCCACAGTCATCTCCATGCTTCTTGTTCCTCAGGAGTCTCTCTCCTCTGATCATTTGTTCACCAAACCCCCTCAGTGCCACCAGAGGGGAGGCATGATGAGGACAGAAAGGTCTGGGCATTTGACCCCAATGTTCTATGGCCTACATAAATAAAGACATAATCATAGAAGCCAAATCTTCTCATTTGAAGATTCCTGAAAGTGAATTTTCACGCCATTAAGGTATTGATGGGTCCATGAATGAGCACGTCAAGAAGTTCAAGGTCTTGGTACTTCTGAATCACTCAAAGAACACCAAAGGAGACTCCAGTGGGCTCCCATGCTGTTTTCTGGGGAAACCTGGAGGTTTGGGAAAGTGGCAGGGATCAGGGGGTTCTGCAGAAAGCTACTCACCCCACCGTGAAGAATAGTTTAGAGTCCAGGGTGACCACAACAGCCCCTTGAGGAGAGGCGCAGGAACCAGGGTGCTTCTCTACAAAGTCAGCACTGTGTTGACACCAAATCCACCCAGGGTCAGCCAACACCACTTAGGCCAAGAACACAGCATTAGAGCTTCACGGCCCTTTCCCACAGTCAGGGGAAGGGGCCATAGGAGGAGGGTCGGGGCTTGGCTGCTGGGAGATTGGGAGTTGGAGGGGAAGGGTATGGAAAGTCCTGGAGAAAATTCTGGTCCTGGAAGCAGCACTGCTGGTACTGCTTTGAATGAAAGGTGAGCTGCAGCAGGGAAGCTCTCCAGCTGGTAGGCTTCCAGGAGAAAAGTTAGTAGTAATGACAGGAAAAAGGACAACCACTCCATGTTTCTACCACAGTGAGTGGACTTTCCCCAATCAATAAGCTGTACTTCTCAGACTGATTTTTCTGAGCACCTGCAGGTTGCTCTGCCTTCTCATGGACCTATTTGGCTCTATACTGGCTAAAACCACGGGCATGTCTTTGCATATCTCTGATGTTATCTGTTATGCAAGGATATTTTCTTTTTCCTCTCAGGTTTTAGAGGATTATCTGTTTTGGTAGTATATTAAATTTTGACTTTTTAAAAAAACAATATGCTGTTTTAAAAACCTGTCACCGAAGTCCTGTCTATCCTGCTATTTTGGAGTAGCTGGTTATACTGATGCCCAGGCATAGAGGAGAACACTAAGCATCAACCTGCCTAGGAAGACAGTTAAAGACCCTGGGAAGAGGGATGGTCAGGACTTATTCCTTCATCTCTGCCTTCTTCTTTTTTCTTTTTAGAGATAAAGTCTCACTCTGTCACCCAGGCTGGAGTGCGGTGATGTGATCATAGTTCATTGCAGAACTGGACTCAAGCAATCCTCCCACCTCAGTCTCCCAAGTAGCTGGAACTACAGGTGCATGACACCAAACCTGATTAATTTTTAAAAAATTTTTTGTAGAGTCAGGGTCTTGCTATGTTGCCCAAGCTGGTCTCGAACTTATGGCCTCAGGAAATCCTGCCTTGGCCTCCCAAAGCACTGAGATTACAGGTGTGAGCCACTGCTCCTGGTTCTGTCTTTTTCTTTTGCAAAGTTTTACTTCAGTTTGTCATTTTACTTAGTCTGTTTTTTAAGTTTCTGGTCTTAGCATTTCATTTTGTTTCTATTTATCTGCTTGAAGTACTTTTTTTGTTCTATCATTAGTTTGTGATATTTTAATTTTATCTTTATCTTGCTGTTTTTGACACTTTGGTTGTGGCCTTCTTGTCTTCATAATGGATTTATTTTATCATGTGCATTTGGTTTTATTTTTCTATTTATGTTTTCTCTTCCCTGGAGTTTTACTTGTTTTCATTGTAGTTTCCCATCATTCCCTCCATCACTTTAATTATTTACTTGTCATTTATTTTGTCCTATTGTTTAAGTACTGTATAGACATTTTATTCTGATTTTAGCAATTCTAACCATGGAAGGGTGGCAGCAGGGTGACAGACAAGGGAAAGCTGTCATATGACCCTGAACAACGCCATGCTTATTTTATCAGGAAGCCAGGCAAAAATGGAAAGAATAGGCACTTGTCATGTGTACCCAATATCTCAGAAAGGGGTCCCCTACTAAAGACAGAGCAACATTTATTCTCATGATAGCCAATATATATAGACAGAACGTATTTTTGAATCTCTGGATTTTTGAAAATGTGTAACATTAAAATTCACAAGGGAAAACACAGGCATGTTAGAACCTTATAGCAAAGAACATCATGAGTTGTTAGGAAGAAGGCACCAGTAAAAAAAAGCCCTCCTCCTTTTAGTTCATTTATTTTAGGAGTTAGGTTGTTATCTGAACAGAAGGGGGCAGAAATAGGAGGAAACAGGAGAAGCATTTTGATAAATGGGCAATAGCTCACTTGTAAAATCATGAGCATAGGTCTCCTTCTCCAAATCAGGTTTGAATGGGACAGTCTGTATTTCTGCTATTGAAAGCACAGTGAAGTCGAAATCCACTGGTGATCCTACTGGCCAAGCCAGTCTGACCTCTCTAATTAAGCTCAGGATTCTAAAGAGTCCTTGGCCAAAGAAGGAGGCTTCTTATTCATCAGGGATCAAAACCATTTTCATTTTTGTTCCTTGATCAACAAACCTTAAACTGAGTCCAATAGTACCATTCTTCAATGCTGTTTTTTAATTCCTGAGAGAGGTAAAAGTCATCAGAAATCTTGCAAACAAGCCACAATGTTGCAATAATCAGCATTTTCTCCAATCTATATACACATGTATTTATAATTGTCCAATGTTTCACTGTATGTCAGGAGAGTTAGATAGCGATTAAAATGGTAGAAAAAATGTCACAACCATAAAGGTGGGGAAAATTGAAGTGCAGTGTACTCTGCAGACAGCAAATGGAAAAATAAATGGGTCAGATTCTCACTTTGGCAATTCAAGGGGAAATTTTTTGAAGTAATGAAGGGAACTAAAATTAGATAGGATGAGAAATTGGCTCATGAATTGGAAGGCATCAGTCTGTATCCTAAATAATATGAAATTCTAGACATTGGTTAGAATATTCACACTGCCCTGATGCCATCTCAATAGAGTCTTCAAACATTTATTACATGGGAATGAAAAATTTTATTGTCAAAACGTATTAGCAAAAAGAGCACTGGGCTATAACAAAAAGGAAAACAGCTGCTGTTAAGTCTGTGTAGTGCATCTGGCACTTCCCTGCCCATTTTAAGGTGATTTCATCCTCTCAACAACCATGCTGCTACAAGCAGGAAGTATGAGGCTAAACATTTAAACTTCTTGTTCAAGATCACACAGCCAGAAAGTGGCACACCTGGGGACTCTGAAAATGGATGTTTTCCACAGTCTCATCTTTCCCAAGATTCTCAGCCGGGTTCAGCCACATACCAGCTCTGTGACCTCCACTCTACTAAGGCTTACTATGACTTCTCGTGAGCTACATGCTGCTGGGAATAAGACTGAAGGCTAGACAAAATGCCATTTCCTCCTGGCACTCACCACCATTCAATGAGGTCCCCAGTGAGCAGCAATTCTCCATATCGATTAGTGCAACTTAACTAGGTCATTTAGTTTCTTAGGTTTCCAATTTCTTCCTCTGTAGAGTGAGGGATTTTTAACCATTCAGCAATTCAGAGCTAAGAGTATGTGACAAAATCACCTACAAAGTTTTGAAAAATTGAATCATCAAAGCCCTACCTCAAACCAACCGAATCAAATTTGGGTTGAGGCCTGAAATGTATAATTTGGAAACTCTTCCTCAGATGACTTGATTCAAACTTGTAAGAACCAACAAAAATGCTGACTCCAAGCTTCTAGCTTGCACATTCTGGCTTTATCTTTAGAAGATCCTTAAATATATCTCCATTATCCAGCATCTACATTGACACACTGACAGGAAAATGCCCACTGACATTGCATTACCAGGTATTGGAGAACCTTCTGAAAAAGAAAATGATTAGCCATCCTTACATGGGATTGTATATTGAAACTTTCTACTGAACAGAGCACACAGCTAACAAGAGACTTTCCTGTCAGGCAAGGAAACAGAGTCCCTGATGCAAAGTTTTTCCACTAAAGAAATTCAAGTTCCAAAGATGCTTCTGGGGGATGCGTTTTTTTCCCAGTAAAATGGTCTAGTATTTGTCCAAGGATGATGTGGGGAAGGGGGAGGAAAGATTAGGAATTTACAGACTGGAAGTGAACTTCAGAAAATGCAACTGGAGGTATGAGCCAAGCTTTGTGGTTTTTGGAGGGGCAGAGAAGCTACCAAAACCATTCAAATCATGCGTATTAAAAACACAGTATTTTTTTTTTTTAATTTTTTGAGTTGGAGTCTAACTCCATTGCCCAGGCTAAAGTGCCATGGCACACTAACAGCCATCCCAGTGTTGACCTGCTGGGCTCCAGTGATCCTTCTGCCTCAGTCTTCCAAGTTGCCAGAACGACAGGCATGCGCTACCATGCCCAGCTAATTTTTTACTACCATGCCCAGCTAATTTTGCCCAGTTAATTGTAGAGACAAGGTCTTGCCAAGTTGCCCGGGCTGGTCTTGAACCTGCAGGCTCAAGCAATTACATTATTTTTTAAACAATTTTTAAATGTATTTGTAAAGACGAGGTCTCACTATGTTCCCCAGGCTGGTCTCAAACTCCTGGGCTCAAGCAATCCTCTTGCCTCGGTCTCCCAAAGTCCTGGGATTACAGGCGTGAGCCACTGCGCCCAGCTAAAACACATCATTTTGGAAAATGTTTTCAAAAGGAGATCTTCAAACCAAAATTTTTGTGTATCTACAGACTTTGTAATAAGGAAGGAAATTGAATACAATGAACACAAAATTCCATCTATACACAAAAATATACACTTCAGAATAAGAGGAACTACAGTAACAGCAGGTTACAATTCATATTAGTACCAGATCGATGTCATTTTTTCTGTTTGATTATATTTTTCCTTCTCTGCTTCTATGAGCTGAGTCTGTGAGCACAGGGTTGCCTTGCATTAATACCTATGCTATGAGATTATACAAAGGTTAACTGGCACTGCAGCGAGTAAAACACAGGAGCACTGAGGTAATCCACCCACTGTTTTCCTCCCTTGTTCGTTTCCCCACAGTTCCCTTTATCTTCTGTGAACACAAACACATAGTACAGCAAAGTTTCCCAGGGTATAATTGCTGTGGCTCTTCAATGAGCTTGATCTGTTCCTAAAAGGGGGCCACTAGTTTGTACGCAGGAAGAGCAAAGACAGCTTCCATCCTCTCTTTACATAAAAATTATAGCCATTCCAAGGATACCCCTGAGCATGAGTAGGATCAAGGCAGAGAACACGCTGTACCAGAAAATCTGCACATCTGAACCTCAATTCAAGAGGATAGAGGCAAGATCCCAGTGGAAGTCACCAAGAGGCCTGGGCAACACATGCTAATTGTCATTAATCTGTCAGGCAGACAAGGGGACAGGGATGGTGACTCCAAGTTGACTGTGGGAGGCACTGAACGTTCTCTGAGAGGTTCTCCTTTGGGCTTCTGGTCCAATAAGCCCCAGGGTAGTTGTGTGGCTCATTTTCATAAAGCAGCATCTGTGAATGAATGATCTCATTTAGACCCTTTTACAAGCCATGTATTCCCATATAACAGAAGAAGAAATTGAGGTTTGGAAACAACAGGTACCATGCTGAAGTTACTCAGCTACTGAGTGGCTGACCTGGGATTTAAATCTAGAACCACTTGCCCTGGGGTCTGAGTACAGATCTGTTAAAGTTCAGGTCTAGCAATCATTTTAAAGCAAGACTGTGTTTCTGCTTATTTTAATGTTAATTTTATTTCAAGACAGGGTCTTACTCTTTCACCCACGCTGAAGTGCAGTGGTTTGATCCTGACTCACTGCAGCCTCAAACTCCTGGGCTCAAGTGGTTCTCCCACCTCAGCCTCCCCAGTGACTGGGACTACAGGTGCATGCCACCATGCCCAGCTATTTTTTTTTTTTTTTTGGTAAAGACAAGATCTCACTATATTACCCAGGCTGATGTTGAATTCCTGGTCTCAAGCGATTGACCCATCACAGCCTCCCCAGTGACTGGGACTACAGGTGCATCCCACCACACCCTGCCATTTATTTTTTTGTAAAGATGAGGTCTCACTATATTGCCCAGGCTGTTCTCGAACTCCTGCGGTCAAGCAATTGATCCACGTTGGCCTCCCAAAATGCTGGTATTATAGACATGAGACACTGTGCCCAGCCTGCTCATTTTTATATGTCGAGGATCACATATTTTAGTGAATTATCTGAATGGCAGAGCAGAGTAAATTGAGACATTGACAGTCTATCCTCAGAAAGATATTGACAGTCTATCCCCAGGAGATAGCAGGACCCTCAATATTTTGAGTGTAAATACTTTCAAGAAGATGAATGTGTATATCTCCATTGGCATCACTGAACATCCTGTGTGTTCCACATGGGATGCCATCTCTGCCTAGCACTTGCAGCCCCTATGGTCAAGCAGTCCCTTCCCATGGGAACCAAGGGTCAGCCTCACATCGGGCCCCTTCTGAGAGGTCCCTGACATGTATGTTGGAGCTTCACTGCTATATTTCCCTATGAGTCTGTGCTATTTTGCAAAGTAAAAATACTTCTTCTTTGCTATTAGTTGAGAATGTCTTAACTCCCTTATAAGATTATAAAGTCCCTGACAGAAATTATTTTTGTCTTATGCATTTTATTATTCATCACAATTCCTACAACAAACTATGCAGTTTAAAACTACTGGCTGGCTAAATGCACACAATTTCCTTAAGTGGGGTCCAAGGACTTTCACTCAGTTGCTAAAAGTGTGGTTCCTATAGACAGTAAAACATTCCTAACTCTGATTCCAACTCCTCATGGTCTAGAAGGATTCCCGGTAAAATATTTCCTTACTTCTTAAGTAAGGGTATAGGGGGGTTCAGTGGGTAGACAAAGTCACAAGAGAAGTATGCTATCCTTTCCTGGAGCATCCATTTTTGCTTATTCTTTACATATTATAAAAAAAATTATCTTTATTATTGAACAGAGAGGAATATGTCATGTAAAACACAAAATTCTGCATATTTTTTCCATAAAGCATGAGTCATCTCTGGGGATAGACTGTCAATATCTCAGTTGCCCCTGCTCTGTCATTAAGAAAATTCACTGAAGGATGTGATCTTCAGTATACGAAAATGAGCAGAAACACAATCTTGCTTTACTTGATTGCTAGACCTGAGCTTTAACAGATCTGTACTCAGACCCCAGGGCAAATGGATCTGGATTTAAATCCCAGGTCAAGCCCGGCTCGGTGGCTCAGCCTGTAATCCCACGCCTTTGGGAGGCTGAGGTGAGTGGATTGCCTGAGACCCGCCTGGGCAGGCGAGACCTCATCTCTACAGTAAATCAAAAATTAGCCAGGCGTGGTAGCGTGCGCCTGTAGTTCCAGTTACATGGAAGGCTGAGGCGGAAGGATCGCCGGAGCCCAGCAGGTCGAGGCTGCGGTGGCTGGGAGCGGCCACTGCACTGCAGTCTGGGCGACAGTGAGACTCCATCTCAAATAAATAAATAAATAAATAAATCCCAGGTCAACCACTCAATAGCCGTGTGACTTCAGCATGGTACCTGTTATTTCCAAACCTCAATTTTTTCAGCTGTTATATGGGGATACATGGCTTGTAAAAAGGTCTAAAAGAGATCATTCATTCATAGATGCTGATTTATAAAAAAATAAGCCATACGCCTACCCTGAGGCTTACTAGACCAGAAACTCAGAGAATTTCTCAGAGAAGATTAGATACCTGAATCTATTTGAAATCCTTCTTTGTCTGCAGGGCTGAGCTCACAGGATGCCTTTGATAAACGTCACTATGGTGTGATGATCATCCCCATTGCTATATGGAGTAGGCTGCTGCCCAGCTGGGCCCAGCTCTCTGCCCCTAAGAGTCTCCCTCCTGGACACTCTGTGTCTGGCATTTGTAGAAAACCGATTCTCGCAAGCTGCCTGGGAAGCCCCCAGCTCTGAGATGAAGGTGGGATGGGCAACAAGACTACCCAGGTGATGAGCAGACAAATGAAGACTAATTTTACAGTAAGCAGACATAAAAAGTAGGGGTTATGGGGGTGGGTGCCATTCAACTTAGTCACTCTTTTTTATTAGGAGTCTTTCACATTAAGGCCTCCTTTAAGTTACCTTCAGTCATGCTGTCGCAATCACTCCTTAGATGTTAAACAAGTTTTGTTTTTAACATACATTAAGTAAAGTGGGTGTGTTAAACTTGTACTTTTTAAAATTTTTATTAACATTACCTATTTTTATGGGTATCGGAGGACTTCAAATTCGACCCTGCCAAATCTCCCACAGATCTGCTGTTGGGAAAGGAGACCCCAGCAGACAGGGCCCGGGCACCCCACTTGCTCAGCCCCAGGCCTCTCTCTGCCACAGGATCTTCTACATATTAAATTTTCTTATGAGTCCCTTCACATGGAGGTCTTGCCACTAAGATGGTGAACGTATGAACTGACATAGCAAAGCCAATGTTAATGACCCACACACTTGTGTTGTCTCTGCCCTAACTCAGTGGGCTCATGTTGGCCTGGCCTTTTAAGGTGCACAGCCTTCCCTTTCTGTCCCTCATGTGGGAACCTGAGAAGCCACTGGTAAAAACTTGAGGCTGGTGCTCCTTATGGTCACTTTAAGGTTAGGGGTAAACCCAAAAGCAACAGTTCCTTTCTGCCTTGTACTGATAACCAAATCCATGTGGGAAGGACACGGCTGCCTGGCGCCTGGCGTGGGCACGCTGTCTTTCAGGCCTCCACCCCGGGGCTCTCAGGTCAAACAATGAAGCTCTGTAAGACTAGTGATGTCATTTTTATCAAAACTTCAGAGCTGAAGACATTGGGAAACTAGACAGTTTTCATCCCCACCCTGTCCAAGCCCAGCTGTGACCAACTGATGTGCATGGCCCATTGCCTACAATCCGCCAGTCAGGACTGCAGCAGTGACAGTAGTGTGGGCACTAGGTGCCGGGTGTCCCCTACTCCTTCTCACTCCACAATCAGGCATTCAAGTTCACAAACCCTTGGGCTGCATGTGGACAGGGACTGAGATCAGGACAAGGCCCAGAGGTCCTCTATCAATTGTCACATGGTACAGATGACAGATCCCAAATCCTAAAAGGGACCTGGGAAACCCTAATGTCTCGTCTCAGGTCTCATGACTCCCTGTGCTCAGGGGAATTAAAATAGTCCAATAATGAGGGGTTGGAGTGAGGGAAAATTTATGACAGAGCATGGATAACTCTACTCTGCAGGTTCCATATCTAAGCCTGACCCTTGACAAGTCCTTCAGTGGTAGGACAGTGAAGGAGTACCTGAGTGGGAAAATGCTGCCCCAGGTGAGTTTGGGTTGTGTGGTTTCAATCCTGTAGGATGGATGATCTCCAAGCTGGCCAACCGCTCTGGAGCTTGGGAGAGCATCACTAGCTAGGTTTTAGGTTTGGGCATAACAAAATTGTGGCTGTTATATTTGCCATCTGGATTTGGTCAGCTGATGTGTGCTGATACTATCTCTGATGTGAAAATTGTGTTCTTGCCATCATTGCGAGAGCGCCCAACTGATTCCCTGAGGAAGTAGGTATTTATAAAGAGCAATATTGACCACCATACACATCATTGGGATCCTAAGAGAAGCATTGGCTATAATCATTGGGAATAATTGGGTCCTACAGGATATGGCTTGGAAGATCCATGAAGATTGTGCTGGTTACAGTCAGAAAATCAGGTCATACTAATTGGAGCAAAAGAGGGAACTTATGAGGAGGAAATTGAGTTGTTTCATGTGATTAGTTAAAAATGGGTACCAGGAACAGTGGCAATCAGGCAATTGACAGTCCAGAAGGTTTTAAGCTCTACCTCAAATCTCCACTGTGCTCTAAGAATCACTCTTTCCTCTCAGCAAGATGAGCTTCCTCAACAGGACCTGGGAGTCATACCTCCGGGTTTCTACCACCAAAGAGCAATGGTCTCTTTGTTATGCCCATTTCAAAAAATTCCTGGAGGAAAAAACAACAACAACAACAACAAAAACCATTTGGCCAGCTTTGGGTCAGGCCCATCCTTAACCCAAACAATCAAGACCAAGAGTTAAGGTCTCATTAAGAGGGGGAGAGCCATGCCAGAAGAAGGGAATGTGGTCTGAGGAGACCAAGCAGCAAAAGTCCCAGCCCCCAGGTTCATCCTTTAGATGCTAAAACAGAAGTTGACAAAGGAGAGCTGAATCTGTTTGACTGCCTGTCTTTATAAATAAAGTTGTAATGGCACACAGTCACACCCAGCTGCATACCTGCAATGGCAAAATTGAGTAGTTGTGACACAGACCTTATGGCCTGCAAAACCTAAATATTTACTCTCTGGCCTTCTACAGAAGAAGTCATTGACCGTGTGCTAGAAGGTAACACATCTCAGGAGAGAACCCAATGTTTCCTCAGGGCTGGAAAGCTCATAAGGAATCAGTTATCCTCCCGTCTCAGGATTCATGCTGTTTAGACACATCCTTTTAAATAATAAAATGGAAACTTCATAGTCTGAGGCTGATTTTGGTGGACATGGAGTCAGCAACAGCAATTTTCTTATGTATCTGGGATCCCCTAAATCTCTGGGGAGGTGAGACATAGGAAAGGCTCAGAGTTGGAATAACCCAGTTTTGAGGCTCTCAAAGAAATATGTCAGTTTCAATGATATAATAAGAAAAATGGAGGTTATAGAGTGAAAAGTATTTATACAAAACCTATGTGATGGTATTTTAAAAGGAATAATGGAAATATTTTTAAGTTTTATACGATAGTAGCAAATCTGCAATCTTTTTACTGTGCAGAACTGTCCTATTTAGCTTGTGCTGTCATATGCTTGGGGTCACCCTGTGTGACTCTCCTTGGAGGGCTGTGAGGACCCTGGAGCAGAGAAGGCTCTTCTCTATGTGTTGGTGTTCATCATGCAGTTTTACGAAAAGGCATGGCTTTCCTCAGAACTTTCAAAAGGCATTCACTGATGCTTTATGGATATGAGGTGTGTTGGTAAGGACTAGGGAGGCTGCCTCACAAAGATATGGATAGATCTTCCATGAAACATTACTCATCTCCACATCCAAGTGTGGCAGAGAAAACAACCTAGGAATGTTGATCCCAGGCCCAGGTATTAAGTCTGTCAGACTCTTAGTGAGAGAGAACAAGGGGGAAGGGAGTGTTGACTCAAGCCTCCTCTCTACCCCCTTCTTCTATCAACATTTCTCCACCATGCAGTTGATAAATGAGATGGTAGGCGAAATGAATGAAAACATCTCTGGATCATAGCCCCAAGGTCAGCAAGTTAAAGGTCAAGCAGGAGATGTGGATTCTCTCTATGGGCGGTTTTTCCTTTGAATAGCTTGGCTGGATTCCCAGACTATCTCTCTCCTTGGTGTTTCTGAGCTCCCTTTGTCTTCTCCTCATATGGCTGAGGTTAGAAGTCACGTGTGAACTTTCCTGGCTTTGGGTGACCTGACATAGACGGCCTCAGAGTGAAATGGTCTTTTTGGCTTAATCTTTAGGGTCAGGGCTAGTTTGTTATGTCGTCACTATTCTCAGTTCTGAAGACCCTACTGGGGTTTAGTGCCTGGGGCTGGAACTGTGGCTAGTGATAGGCTATTCCATTGAAATTGAAATTGTCCTCTGAGCACGTATGTCTCCTGGAGACCTTATGGAGTAGAAAGAGTGTGGTTGGATTAGGGTCTTTCTGGGTCCACTGGCACAACATTATCTCACAGTTGTATCTTCTTTCCCACAAGTACCAACCCAGATCTCTTACCTCAGAGAACAAGGCTCTATCTATAGCCCAGAGTAGAAATACACTGAGCCAAGCCCAATCTCCTTTCTAAGCAGGAAGACAGGAGAGCTGTCCCAGTAAGGTTATAGTCTAAAGCTGTGCTGGGTACTCTATTCTGGAAACTCTAAGATTTTGTCACAGAAAGTGATGTGGAACAGAGGATTTCATTAGAACAAGACCAAAATATATTCTAAGCTCATTTTCCAAGACTATAAGACTCCTTTTAAGAAGCTTTATAAGTGCTTTTCATGTCACTGAGCTCATCTAATCCGAATTACTAAATTGTTTTCTGTTCACTCATCATCATTCTTAGCATTACTCATGAGGACAAAACAACAAATCAAAATCAACAACTAAACACTGCTAAGAAGCAAATCAAACATGTTGTACCACATAAGGCAGCATTCGTGCACCCAGAGATCTGGAAAGATACACAGAGAATTATCATCCAGCTGTTCCCTGAGAGATTTGACAATGTCCGAATGACACTCCAGCCATTAGGATGCAGCATGACCTACACCGAGGTCACTCAGTGAGATCTGCTTAGGAACACCAGAGTCTCCTGGAGTGAGGTCCCATACTTCTGGACAATTCAGGGGAAGACAGCAGCACCACCCTTTCCACAGCCTTCCAGCACTGACCCCTTATTGTTTCATCACAGGGCCAGGTCACGGGTGAACTCTTTCATTATTTATCGTTCCTCTACAATAAAGAGTGCCAGAAACCAGAGGTTTCTTTCATGAATCTAAGTTTAAAAAACAAAACAAAACAAAACAAAACAAAAAAACCTAGCATGACTGTACCTAGAAATAGCTTCAGGACAACGAAGCAGAGGTTGACTTCCTTCAATATCTTATGGTAGGATGATCACAGAACCTCTATCAGTCCTCAAAACAGGGACAAACGTCACCTATTACTTCTCTGATAAAGTTTTGATGTGTGTACTCATGGATGAAAAGCTAGGCAAACAAGCTGGAAGACTGCCTTCCAGTCCCCAGATGAAATGAGACAAAATAACAGCAAGGTTCAATCTCCTTCAGGGCGATTGGCAAAAAAAGATGGAGTTATCAAAATGAAAGGAGACTATTTTTTGCAGTTATCATCATTTTAGTGGCCGGCACCTTCTAAACTTCTATTTGCTTATCACTGAGGTCGAAGACCTGATACAGGCTGAGGAGGAGGAAGGTCAAACAGTTGCTTAAGAGATCGTTGTTAAAAAAATAAAAATAAATAAATAAATAAATAAAATAAAATAAAGCGATTGTTGTTTGCCCTAGCTGATTGCTGTATTTTCTTCCTGAGCCAAAGATCACACACCTGTCTCCTAAAGAAAAGACAGAGCCTGTTTATCTGACAAAATAAGCAGGTGTTCCCCCACTGCTCTAAATGGACTACTTATTCTTGCAAGCAGTAACATGCTGCTCTAAACAAATACCACCCAGTTGCTCCTAAATTTGCATGTCTGAAACACCTAGAGGGGCTTGCTATAAATATAAATTCCCAGACTCCACCTCCCAAGGTTCTGGTCCAGTTGGTCTGGGCTGGGGCCCAGGAATCTGAATGTCGAGTAAGCACTTCTGTTTGCAGGGAGTGCTGGGAGCTAGGTATAGCAGTTATTCTTATATTCCCACACCTTGCGTTAGCATTTTAGAGTAGAAAAAAGAACCTAGATCATCTAACTCAGCCTCTTTGCATTACACAAAAATAACATTGAAGCTGAGAGAAAGGACCTGGTTTGACCAGCCGGTGCTGAGATCCCGTGGGAGCCCAGTGTTTTAGCAGAATATCTATGGTGCAGGCTGCCTCTTTCTGAATTGAGAATTTGGGATGTGTTTCTGTAAAAGGTTAGAAACAACCTTGGAGGAGGGAATGGTTCAGTAGCAGTCACCTATGTAGAAAGAAGCCTTTGTTCAGAAAAGATGGCTTTTAGGGGAAAAAAAGCAAATGTTAGTGTAAGATGCTGTATTAGAGGAAAGTCCTGGGGCAAATCCGGCCTGGGGTACAAGAGCCATTCTTTGTCTGACCATCTGCAGTCTGTGTCTGAATGCCCACAGAAGAGGCGGGAACTCTGATGGCTTCTATGGCTAATAGCTTTTGGACTTCAAAAAAAGGGGAATGGAGCCGTTCTTAAACAAAAGGACTACAGTCTGAAAACAATTTTTAAAGAGAAAGGATCCTGTTGATGTGCATTCCTCCCAAATGGAGCTTAATTAGGCCACACATGCACTTTGGAGAGACCCCAACATCCAATTGCCTAGATCAAGGAGGAAGATTGGGTAGCTTAAAGATGCCTCAGTAGCTCTATGTGAATTGTTAGAGATACTGGGTAAATAAATATGGTGTCTTGGAGTTACCTGCCATTGCATGTAAACCCATTACTGAATGACTTCTGGATACACTGTGTCCACCTTTCACCCCAATTCTTATTGATCATCTAACTCAGCCTCTTTGCATTACACAAAAATAACATTGAAGCTGTTTGACCAGTCAGGGCTGAGACCCTATGAGAGCCCAGTGTTTTAGCAGAATATCTACGGTGCAGGTTGCCCCTCAGCTGTGGGGCTTTCAGGCAGTGATGTGTAGATTGTGGGCTCAGCATGAACTGGTGAAGATTTCTGGCAAATTTTAGTCCTAGTTAAAGGTAAATACAATTATTTCTAAGATTCTGGGCCTTTCCATTTTCATTCCCTGAAATTGTGTCTTAAAGTGGGGGCCCTCTGAAGAATCCTTAATAAAAGGGATGAAGGAGAAAGTAGGACTTCCTTAGGTGTTGGCACCACAGTTTGAGTGATTTGTAGACCAACCATGATCTTTTGAAATCATGGTTTTACTCATTTAGAAATAGTGTAATGCAGCCAGCCTTGGTGACTCAGCCTGTAATCCTAGCACTTTGGGAGGTGAGGCGAGTGGGTTGCCTGAGCCCGTGGGTTTGAGACCTACCTGGGCGAGTTGGCGAGACCTTGTCTCTACAACAAATCAAAAATTAGCCGGGCATGGTAGCGTAGGCCTGTAGTTCCAGCTACTTGGAAGGCTGAGGTGGAAGGATCGCTGGAGCCCAGCAGGTCGAGGCTGTAGTGGCCAGGAGTGTGCCACTGCACTCCAGTCCTGGCAACAGAGTCAGACTCCAGCTCAAAAAAATAAAAATAAAAATAAAGAGTGTGATGCACTTATCCTGGGTTTCTTTGTAGAGTTGACAAAATCGAAGTCCAGCGATTTGCCTGTAGCAACTAGTGACAGAATTGGGATGAGGACCCAGTGTCCTGTCCCAGGCCAATGTCCCTTCTGCACTAAGACACAAACTTGATGACCCATCCTCTGTTGATATTAATTTTTGACTTATTAGATTTTTCCTGAGTAGTCAGTGACGTCTCATCTTCCCTATGTTTCCATGGAATCTTCTGGAAGATTTTGGGTAAATTTCTATAGCAGATGCATCTTATGCCATCCCCCTGTGAGTCACACCTTGTGTAATCCCCTCTTTGAGTGTGGATATTACCTGAGACTTGATTCTAACCAAGAAACTATGCCGGAGGTGATGGGATGTCCCTTCCTTGAGGTTACACTGTATGGCAAAGGTGATAGTGACTCTCATGATTGTGTTATGCTCTATGAGTTTCCATCACAGCTGACTGGAGTGAGAGATTATTTGAAGAAGTAAAGTAGCCGAGCATGGTGATTCACACCTGTAATCCCAATACTTTGAGAGGCCAAGGTGAGAGGATTGCTCGAGCCCAGGAGTTTGAGACCAGCCTGGGCAACATAGCAACACCTCATCTCTACAAAAAATTTTCTAAAAATTAGCCAGGCTTGGTGGCACACATATAGTCCCAGCTACTTAGGAGGCTGAGGCAGAAGGATCGCCTGAGCCCAGGAGATCAAGGCTACAGTGAGCCATGATCATGTCACTGCACTCCAGCCTGGGTGACAAAGTAAGACCCTGACTCAAATAAATAAACGAACACATAAAATAAAGAATTAAGCTGCCATGCTGTGAGAAAGCCATGTGGCAAATAACTGTAGGCAACTTCTAGGTGCCAAGAGCAGCCCCAGCTGACAGCTGGCTAGAAAACAGGGCCTCATTCTAGAGCCACAAGGAACTGACTCCTGCCAGGGAGACTGGAAGAGGAATGCAACATGTCTGATATCTGACTGCAGCCATGTGAGACCCTGAGATCCCATCTAAGTCATGTCTAGACCCTTGACCTACAGAAATTGTGAGAGAATAAATGTACAGTCAATTCTCATAATCTGTAGTACTTATGTTCTATGAAGTCACCATTAACACTGAATTAGCCAATACGGAACCACTGTTGTGACAGGAAACACAGGGATAGGTTCCTGGGAGCCTCTGGTCACAACACTTTCGTCAACTGATCAGCACATAAACTTGTTTTGTGTGTATTTCTGTTTCAAGACAACTTATTTAATAAATATTGTTGATTCATTAATATTGAACAACTTGTGACCAACAGCACTCTAATGCCTAAACAAAACTTATCTAATACATGAATCTTCTCCATAAGGAGCATCACAACCTTCTTACACTTAGGAACACTAGATGGCTCATCACCTCTATACTCAAGGGTCATTTTAAACAGTGGAATTATCATCTAAAAGACCACTGTACCAAACAGACCACGAAAAGGACAATCATATACAGTTTGAGAGATGAAATAAGAAGGCAGAGTACAGCCTTGTTCAACTCTGTGGGAAGAGTTTGTATGCAGTGAGTGACTCAGTTTTCAAGGTTCTGGGCATATCTGCAAATGAGCATGAAAGCACCACAATTTGGGGTTATGGATCAATTTTAGCAGTAGGTGAATTCACAAATATAGAATCTGTGAATAGTGAGGATAGATTATATGTTGTTTTAAGCTGCTAAGTTTGTGGTCATTTGTTACACAGCAGTAGCCTGCTAACACAGTCTCTAACTTCATTACTTCATCTGCAGGCAAGTCCCAGCCAATGTCCATGTCAGAAATAGAATTCTGCTTCTGTCAAATATGCTATTTCACACCCCTGACTTCCTTTGCCATCCATCTTCTCCTGAATGTGACTTGCATTCTGCATGTATGAGGACATTGCATAAACACTGTTCTGCTGACATAAAACTTTCAGCCATTTGAGTGTTTTATAGTACATTCCCAGAATGTTTCAGCATTAGAAAAGTACAAGAGAGTTGGAAAGCTTAGCTCTAAATCATAAAGACACAGTGTCTGTAGCAGGTGCAACTCATTCCCTCAGCCTGACTTAAATATTAGGTCAAATTTCCCTTATTCTTATTCTTCAATCATCAAATGATTTAAGCCTACTTATCCTGTAAGAATTTTATTTTTCTTTAAAAGGTATCCCATTTCCTTTCCCTGATGGATCAAAAATTCTAGAGCTTACTCACCATGACTCGTCATCACCCAGCTGAGTTCACCAAGGTTGAGAGAAAATCAGGAAAGCTTCTCTGTCCTCTGGTCAGCCCAGGCCTCTGCTGTACTGCTGCAGTCGTTGCCTGGTTGTGCGACTCTTTAATTCTGGGCTCACTGACCACGAGCTCCTTTTTTTTGTTTCTGTCCATGTTTGCTGAAGATTGGATTTATACCCCAATGAAACTGACCAGGGCCTGTCCTCTCTCAATGCAGACCCGTACTTGTCCATTGGACATGACCCTGAATGTGCCCCACGTTGGTCTGCAGAACTGCAGCACAGGATCCTGTGCCCTATGGCCTGGGTTCTGCTCTTCTCACTCTGGTAACTCAGTGATTGAGTTGACACCCATGCATAAAGCCATTGTTTCTCCCAAGATTCATACAGAGGTCAAAAGAGGAGTGTATCTAGAACTTTCTATTCTCAACTCAACATTGTCTCAGCGACTCTTATCTAACTCTCCACGTACACCCCTCACCCTCCAAGTGTGGAAGCTGGTTCTTCTTCAATCAGTTCGCAAACCCAGCCTGTCTTCAAGAACTGGGGGGAAACTTACCAATTGCATAGACAGATGCTCCTCAACTTAGTGATGAGGTTGTGTCTTGATAAACGCATTGTAAGTTGAGAACATCATAACTTGAAAATGCATTTAATACACCTAGCCTACCAAACATCACAGCTTAGCTTAGCCTCCCTTAAACATACTCAGTATATTTACATTAACCAATAGTTGGGCAAAATCACCTAACACAAAGCCTGTTTTATAATAGTGTCGAATATCTCATGTCATTGACTGAATCCTGTACTAAAAGTAAAAAACAGAATGGTGGTATGGGTAGCACTGCAAAGTTGAAGAGTCATAACTTGAACCATCATAAGTTGAGTCCTGTTGATATAATTCTGTGTTTTAAAAATATTATGACAAAGGAACTTGGAAGAGGACACACACAACCCTGCATTGAACAGCACTACTGCAGCACAGGGCTTAGATTAATGAAGAGAACAAGGTTACCTTTATAAACAGGGAGAAAGGTCTGATTGTCCATACACAATTAGCAATGTCTCCCCATCCCAGGAGCTAAAAGTGCCTTAGTTATATCCCCATGTTGCTAGGTTAATAATCATCATCTGCTTCAGTGCAGCAAAATAGGAGGAGAATTAATGATCCTTTTCACAGTAAGCACTCACTGCGTCTCAGCACAGGCTTACAGACTGGCCTCAAAACTAAATTACACAGACCTGTTATATGCTTGCAGAATGCAGGGAAGAGCTAACAAAGCCGTAATTTTCTCTTCTTTTAAGCCTCTGCACAAAATATATCGTTTTCCACTCCAGTTGATTCCCTCAGGATTTTGTATTGGTGGTGATTGATTTTCTTCTTTTATCATTATCAATTGATGCTATGTTCTCAGATCACTGAGCCTTAGCGATGGTCCAATCTCATTTATAGAAAGCTGTAAAAAAGTAAATTTGGACAATGAGGGACAAAACATAAAAAGCATTTGAAAGCATATTAGCACTTTGGCCTAAAAAATGAAGATAATTGTAATAATTTATAACATCATTCTGCTTAAGATTTCATTATGTTGTGACTTTGAGATTTCTTCTTTCAGAACTTATAACTGCAATGAATCTTAAAACAATGAAGGAATCACATTATAGAAGCAGAAGAAAACTCTTATGTAAAAAATATATAACCATGAGATTCTTCTTCAAGGAAAAAAGGAAGAATAGGACAAATCTTTGCACCAGTGATCACTCTCATCTTGATCACTAACTTTATTGGCATTACTTTAATATACATCCCCTGCTTGCATATTCCACTCGACTTTATGCTCTAGAATTTTTCCTCCCTCCCTGGAAGAAGTGATTTGACATTATTCTCCTTTCACTTATTGATCTTAGATTTCTCCTAAACAGCTACATCCCAAACTAATGTTAAGAACTATCATAGCTGGGCTCGGTGGCTTAGCCTGTAATACTGTGCCTTTGGGAGGCTGAGGTGAGTGGATTGCCTGAGCCCGTGGGTTCGAGACCCGCCTGGGTAGCAAGCCCTCATTTCTACAATAAATTAAAAAAAAATCAGCCGGGCATGGTAGCGCATGCCTGTAATTCCTGCTACTCGGAAGGCTGAGGCGGAAGGATCGCCGGAGCCCAGCAGGTCGAGGCTGCGGTGACTGGGAGTGGCCACTGCACTCCAGTCTGGGTGACAGAGTGAGACTCCAACTCAAAAAAAAAAAGAACTATCATATGATACCATTTAAAAAATCATCTAAACCACTCATGAAATTCAAAAGGGATGAAGTACCATCCTCCAAAATATTTCACTGGTATTTTTATTTATACTTCACTTAATTCCAAATAGTATTGAGACATTTCACTATTATATATGTGTTAAAATCGAATTTCTCAAAAGTAAAGGAGGAAAATGGTGGAAATAATGGAAAATAAGGGTAGAAAAAGTAAGATACCTATATAATTCAACTAGTACTATGGAAGTGCTGTGTAATGGACAAGGACAAAAATCTCAGTGGCCTACAAGTGAGGTTTCTCTCTCACCCACAAACCTGGGAGGCAGTGAGGGCACCTCTTACTGTAGGCTCTGGGGACTCTGTTCCATGAGTCTCTCACCTTCCTTCTGGGACCAGGGGAAGTTGAGGCATATTCTTATAGTAATGGCAGAACACAGGATGGCAAATAGAAGCACCCAATGCTTCTGAAGGCTTAGGATCAGAAGGCAATATCACTTCCATTTTCCAACTTTTATTTTATTTTATTTTTATTTTTTTGAGTTGGAGTCTTACTCAGTTGCCCAGACTGGAGTGCAGTGGCCGCTCCCGGCCACCGAAGCCTCGACCTGCTGGGCTCCGGCGATCCTTCCGCCTCAGCCTTCCAAGTAACTGGAACTATAGGCGTGCGCTACCACACCCAACTAATTTTTTTGATTTATTGTAGAGATGAGGTCTCGCCAAGTTGCCCAGGTGGGTCTTGAACCCGCGGGCTCAGGCAATTCACTCACCTCGGCCTCCCAAAGCACGGGATTACAGGCTGAGCCACCGAGCCAGGCTCATTTTCCAACTTTTATGTAATTTCTCATGGGCAAACTCTAAATAAACTCCAAACAAAAACTGACAGCACAAGAATTGGATTCTGGGAGATATAACTCCCATCCTTAGATGCCTGTGGCAATGGTGTTGAGGATAATAATGGCTATGGCAGTGATGGTGGTGGTAGTGGTAACAGTGGTGATGGTGACAATGTTGTTGGTGGTGATGGTGGTTGTGGCGATGTAGTGGTGGGGGGGTGGTAGTGATAATAATGGTGGTGGTGTTGGTGATGGTGGTGGTGGTGATTGTGTTGGTGGTAATAATGGTGGGGATGATAATGATGGTGGCAATTGTAGTGGTGATGGTGGTGATTGTTGTAATAGTGTTGGTGATGGTGGTGGTGACAATGTTGGTGATGGTGGAGGTATGCTGATGGTGCGGTGGAAGTGGTGGTACAGTGGTGGTGGTAAGAAACTGACAATAAATAATTCAGCACAGCATGAAAATGTTCAATCCCTGAGCATCTTTCTAGACATTGGGTTCAAAACTTCTATCATTTGGCACAAAAAGAAAACATGATCAAAGAGGCCATAAGATTCAGTTAGGGCTGGGATCATTTGTAAGTCACGGTGGACAATATTTTCATGATGAAGTGTCCTTCATCAATATTGAGTCACTTCTATTTTTTAATCTGATGATTCTTCTGTTTTCTCTTTCTATAGCTATTATGTCTCATTCTATCTTTCTCATATTTTTCATCACTTTTTTTTTGAGGGAAATTTTGCTGATTTCACCTTTATTATTTTTTAATTCCTAATAATTGTTCTTGTTTTCCATTTCTTTCTTTTTTAGAACATCTTGTTTATGAGCTACACATCTTATGTCTTTCTATTAATTGAAATGTTGTCCTTAGTTTTTCTTCTGTAGCTCAAGTTAACACATTTCTTCTATTTATTTCTTTTCTGTGTTTTTGTCCAGATTTTTCTCATTTGAGTTTACATCTCCTCCTCTACCTGGTGATCTTTGGACTTCTGTTTTGGATTGAGAAAAAAGACTGACTACCTGGTATTGCTTCTCTGCTGCTAGGTCTCTATAGTTGTGGTATATTCAATTATTTTAGAAAACAGACTAAAGTGGTTTTGCCACTATTCTATAGATGGGGGAGTGCAGGGGTGCTGAGTGGAGTACTTGTGACTTGTCAGAACTTTAATATACCCTCTGCATGCCTCCTTAACATATTCCAGGGAGTTGCTTCCCCATAAATTTCATTAGTCTACACGTTTCCTAACTATCAGTGTCTGCACTCTCCATTAAATAATCCATGATTTCTACTACTATTTGCCTTTGCCGACTTCATCATATATTCAAACTCCTCTAAAAATAGAGCTACGTGGGCTAAAAATTAACAGAGTTTTACAGCATTTTTCATATTTGGAAAAGCCACTTTTCCCCATAATACTTTCTTTGCAAAATATTTAAAATTCATTCTCAACACTTTCTTCCTCCTAATGAACCTGGCAATTATTTTAGCAAGTTTTCTCAAAAAATAGTATAGAAACTTTGGAATTGTTTTAATTATGTAAATTGGAGAATTTAGTCATATCAAATAGTCATTATTCAAGACATGTTATATAAAATATTGGTATTGCACATTTTTTGGTGTCATAGCAATAATATTTGTAATAATTATTATGTTTTCTAAGCCACTGTAGAGAATATGAATACTTGATTTTTAATGTTACTTTCATAGTCAGTCACTGAATTCTATCAACAATCTATATATTATTTTGATTGACAATCTGGGATGTTTATATATAACATACTGTCTGCAAATAATTATACTTTTCTTTATTATCAAGTGTATAGCCTTTGTTTCTGACCTCTGTTCAAAGCCCCCCAAATAACATGTAATATGATGGTAATGGGAGTCCTCATTTCTCATTTTAAAATTTGTTTTGCTAAAGTTTCTCTAGTCCTTGAATACACTGGCCATAAGTACTTACTGTCTTTGTAAATAAATCACTTTTTAATTTTGTTAATGAAAGTGCCACACTTTGTTAAAAAAAAAATTTTTTTTTTTTTGAGTCGGAGTCTCACTTTGTCGCCCAGGCTGGACTACAGTGGCATGCTCATGGCCATCACAGCCTCGACCTACTGGGCTCAGGTGATCCTTCCACCTCAGTCTTCCAAGTTGCTGGAACCAAAGGCGTGTGCCACCACACCCAGCTATTTATTTATTTATTGTAAAGATGAGGTCTCACCATGTTGCTCAGGCTGGTCTCGAACTCCTAGCTCAGATAATTCTCTTGCCTCTGCCTCCCAAAGTGCTGAGATTGCAGACTTGAGCCATTGTGCCCAGCCTAGAATTTGTAAAATATTTAAGATTTATTCTGAGCCAAACGTGAGTGACCTAGGCCCATGGCATCGTTCTAAGAGGTCCTGAGAACATGTGCCTGAATTGCAGTTTGGTTATACATATATATCTTAGGAAGACAGAAGTTACAAAAAACCATAAACCAATACATGTGAGATTTACATTGGTTTGGCCTGAGAAGGTAGGACAGCTCCCAGCTGGAATCATACATGGATTCAAAGATCTGCTCTGTCTAAGGAATTTTAAAATCAGTAAAAGAAATGCTGCATTGAGATAAATGGTGGTTTAAGGAAGTTAAGTTACTTGAAATGTAGATGATCCTCATAGGTGAAAGCCCTGAGAAAGAAAAGATAGCAAACATCTAACTCCCTTGGGTATCCCCCAGAAAGGAGATTGTATATGATACACATTTCCCCAAGAGATGGCTTTTGCCATACATTTTTTCTTTTTTATTTCCTTTTTTAACTGGTGTGTGATGTTATGCTCAAGTCAGGGTAGAAAGTTCCCACATCATATAGGGTTAATAAAAGTCTATCAGATGAGATAGGACATGACTCCCCAGTCTCCTTAGTTAGGAATTTGGTAAGATAAAAAATTATCAGAGTGTAGTCATAAGTTTCACTTATTTTTTTTATTTTATTTTAAAGATGTGGGGTACAATTCAGGGTTAGGTATATAAAATTTGATTATGCAGGTACTCTTGTCGATAAGTTTCACTTATTAATTCTACCTTCTCACTTACTTATTTCTGCTTTCATCCATATTATGTTGTCTCTAATTCTCTACATCAAATAATAATGTATATATTTTTTCTTTTTTATTTGGTAATGGAATAATTTAGGCTTAAAAACTGACTTCTCCAAATACCTTGGACAGCCTAAGCTTTGTGGTACCCTTCTTTTTTATGATATTCTAAATCAGCAGTCCCCAACCTTTTTAGCATCAGGGACTAGTTTTGTGGAAGACAATTTTTCCATGAGCTGGGGGTGGGGGGTGGTTTCAGGATGATTCAATAGCATTACATTTATTGTGCACCTTATTGTCATTATTTTTACACTGCAATATATAATGAAATAATTATACAACTCACCATAATGCAGAATGATGTGAGGGCTCAGTGGGAGCCCTGAGCCTGTTTTCCTGCAACTAGACAGTCCCATATGGGGTGATGGGAGACAACACTAGCACCACAACCTCAGCTCCATCTTTGATCAACAGGCATTCGATCCCCATAAGTGTGTAACCTAGATTCCTGGCACTCACAGTTTACAGCAGTGTTCACACTCCTAAGGGGAATCTAATGCTGCCACTGATCTGACAGGAGACAGGAGGGCTCAGGCAATAATGCAAGTGATGGGGAGTGGCTGTAAATACAGATGAATCCTGTTTGCTTGCCCGCAGCTCACCTCCTACTGTGTAACCTGGTCCCCAAGAGGCCACAGACCTGAAGTATTTGATATCTTACTAGTTATTTGGGAATGCTTTTATTTGTGATATTTAAGTAATTGGGTTACCCTAAATGTTTCCTATAAATTTGAATTTTAGAAGATTATATCAGTGAATAATAATTTTTGCTTTGACAATTTTATATAGCCAAATTTATGCAATTTTTATAAATGTTCCATGTACATTTGAAAATAAGTAGTCCTATCAGTATGAGCTTGATCTTTGTTAAGTCCATACAATTATAATTCTGATAGGCTGAACAATGATCCCTAAAAATATTCAGGTCTTAATCCTTGAAATCTTTGGATATTACTTTATAGGACAAAAGAGACTTTGCAGGTATGATTAAGTTAAGGATTTTGAGATAAGAAGATTATCATGTGTTGACTTAAAAGAAAAAAAAATGAGAAAAAATTAATAAAAATAGAGAGTTTATTTGGGTCAAATTTGGGGACTGCAATCCAGAAGCATAGATTCAAGTTACCCTCAATATACACTCTGACTAGCAAGTTACAAGTGGATTTTTAAAGGAAAAAGGGAGAGGCAGTTCCTAAGTTGTTTACCAAAAATTTACATTAAAATAACATAGGCTATTGATTGGTTATACATTGCTCTTTGTATTACACATTTTAGGACCAGGAAGATAATGGATGAGGTGGTTAGTCACCCTTTAAACAATTGTTCCATGGGTATAGGAAGCTGCGGGTATGACTGAAGTCCCATACCCTTGTCTCCTGGACTTGATGCATTTTGCATACCTCACATAGCTCTGAGTGCTTGGAGTAATTGTTCTTTACTCACCTAGATTATCCGGGGATGCCCTAAATGCAATCACAAATACCCTTATAAGAAGAAAGAAGAGAGACCTGATACAGAAGAAGGCAATGTGACCACTGAAGCAAGAAGCTATGCTCCTGGCTTTAAAGATGGAGGAAGCAGCCACCAGCCAGGAAATGCAAGGAAAGAAGCTCTAGGCTAGAAAGGACAAGAAAAGGCAAGAAAATGGATTCTCTCCATAACCTCTGGAGTGGGTAAGGCCCTACCGACATCTTGATTATCAGCCCAGTGAAACTGATTATAGACTTCTGATATCCAGAACTGTGAGACAATCTATATGTATTGTTTTAAACCATCATATTTGCAGCAAATTTGTTATAGCAGCCATAGGCAACTAATACTATCTTATAACATTACTTCCTTTTCATTGTTTTTTAATCTTTCATAGAGTAGTGGTATTAATAAATTCTCCATAATGGCTATATTTTTAATCATTTCTTCTTGACTTTTAAAATGCAAGTATAAATAAATTTATCAATACTAATACTATGCTTATTAGTACATGAAGACTAATAACTATTTCCTTTTCTTTTCTTTCTTTTTTTTTTTTGAGTTGGAGTCTCACTCTGTCACACAGGCTAGAGTGCAGTGGCATGCTCATGGCCACCACAGCCTCGACCTGCAGGGCTCCGCGATCCTTCCGCCTCAGCCTTCCAAGTAGCTGGAACTACAGGCACGCACTACCACGCCTGGCCAGTTTTTTATTTATTGTAGAGACGCGGTCTCGCCAAGTTGCCCACGTGGGTCTTGAACCCGCGGGCTCAAGCAATCCACTCACCTCGGCCTCCCAAAGTGCTGGGATTACAGGCTGAGCCACCAAGACCGGCCTAATAACTATTTTCAATATTATTACCTTTCTTAACACCACATGACTCTTATCGCTACTTTATTCCCCCTTGAGTTGATGCCTAAATTTTTTGACACCAAAATCCCCTCTTCTATCATGTGAACTTACCTCTCTTTCTATAATCTTTTATTTTAAATCATAAAAGAGCTTTCCTTAATGTCCATTTCTTGTAACATATAGTTCAAGTTTTGTTTCCTATTATAAGACTTTGCTTTGATGTAACAGAATTTAAATTCTCAACTTTATTATCATAACCTCAATGTTTGACCTGATAGCTCTCATCTTGCTTTATGTCTTTTGTCTTACGCTTTATTGCAGGTTTCCTTTATATTTTTGTTATTTGTACTATGATATTCTTAAAAACTATACCAATACATCTATTTAATATATTGTTCTTAGTTATCTTAGTCAAGAATAAAGCAATTACTTTGGCTCCTTTTTACACAGACTTAAAATTCATCACACTTTATCTTTTCCTAGACTCTCAATTATTTCCTAGACCTTGTTAATTTAATTTTGCATTATATGCCTGGATTTACATATTACCATTACTATTTTTAATAATTTAAGGTAAAAATTGCTTGAGTTTTTTTTGGAGGGGGTCATTTTTATGTAACTCATTCACTTATTGATCAAATATTTACTGAGCTAGACACTGAGGTAAGAACTGGTGATCAGAGCCACATGGCCTCTTCCTGGCCCTCACGGGTCATGGTGATGTGTGGTCTTCATGTTAGACTAGTTTCAATTCTCACCTACCCTGTCACACTGAACTGGGTATGCTTCTTCAGAATCACTGCACCCTTGTGTTCTGAACTTGCTCTTCTCTGAGATGCAAAGTACTTACTCCTAGCTTTTCTGCCTAAATTCTCCTTATCACTTAGATGTCAAACTATGCTTTACTTTTTTCAAGAAGCTTCCCTTTGATTCCCCCCCACACAAACTATGCTACCATACCATCATGTCATCATGTCACCATGTCGTCTTGGTACTATATCACCATACTAACATGCCACCAAGTCACCATGCAACCACACCACCATGCTGCCATGCCACCACTTCACCATGCCTTGATGCCAACGTTCCATCATGTCACCATATCACATCAACACACTATCAGTTACAATATCATCATGCCATCATGGCACCACACCACATGTTACAATGCTCTCATGCCACCATGTCACCATATCACCTCATCACCACACCACTATGCCATGATGCCATCATACTGGCATATCACCACACCATCATGTCATCATGCTACCACATCACCACACCATCATGTCACCATGCTACCATGCCATACCACCATGCTACCACACCACCATGCTATTATGGCACCATGCCACCACATCACCATGTCATCATGTCATCACATTACATTGCCACCATGTTACCTGTCTTACTGGTCAGTATTTATCTATTTATTTCCCTCTATTCCCTTGACTGTGGGCTTCACAGGGGTATAGGCTGCTTTGGTTTTGTTTAAAAATTTACTTATTAGCACAATGCCTGCCATTTTGTAACCATTAAATAAATGTCGGCTGGGCTCGGAGGCTCAGCCTGTAATCCCGCGCTTTGGGAGGCCGAGGTGAGTGGATTGCCTGAGCCTGCGGGTTCGAGATCCGCCTGGGCAACTTGGCGAGACCTCATCTCTACAATAAATCAGAAAGTTAGCCGGGCGTGGTAGCGCGCGCCTGTAGTTCCAGCTACTTGGAAGGCTGAGGCGGAAGGATCGCTGGAGCCCAGCAGGTCGAGGCTGCGGTAGCCGGGAGCAACCACTACACTCCAGTCTGGGCGACAGAGTGAGACTCCAACTCAACTAAATAAATAAATAAATGTCGATTAACTAAAAGAATGAACAGATAAGGTACTCTTTTTTGATAAACCATTGTTAATATTGCCTGGTTTTATGTTGACTAGACTATCTCTTAACTAAGTATTTCAGAAAGAGAATGGTGGTAGTTTTCCAATGAGTGAGTGGTAGTTTTCCAATCCCCGATTTAACTGAGGATGACTTTGTGTTGTAAGAACTTGGCTGGGTATGATATTATTTGTACCAAATTTTATCTCAAATTTTTACCTCTTGGAGGTACACAAATTTGGGGGCATCATCTCCTGGCTCTCAGTGTTGTAGAGGAAATGTGTGATGTCAGATTAATTTTTGTTTCTTTTTAGATAACCTTCCCTCCTTTTCCCTTTTTCTAAATATGTATACATATCATATATATGTAAAATATTTATTTATATTTCCCTTTTTTAAAATTCCCATTTAGCTAGCGTTGATCTGCTTTTATTAATTTTGCTAGATACATGATGAACTTTCTTCCCCCGGGGAAAAAAAATCTTCACTCTATTCAGGGAGGTTTTCCTCAGTTGCAACCTTTCTTGAGTCCGTGTGACAGATGGCCAGGCAGATCGGTGGCTGGACAACAATATTTCCCTACCCCAGCCATGTTGAGAACTAAAAGTCGAAGAAATAGAAAAGTAATAAAGGTAAATGAGGGCAGGAACATTGCTGATGGCTTCAAAGGTAGCTGTTGTGTAGTGAGGGGATGTCTACTCTGTTTTCTGATTATTGTAGAATCAAACAATATGCACCCAGTAGGCCAACTATTTCCCCTCTTCTCCCGGATCTACTATGTTGTTCTTATGCAGACAGTGAATGGGGAGGCGGGGAGGAGGGGGTCAGAGGGTAGTCCTCCATGTTCCTTAATCAAACCCAAACTCTGCTTAAATGTACAAATAGTCATCCCAAACTAGGTCCAACATGGGCCTTAATTTTCAAAGGCATTGGATATTTTTATTTTCAGCGTATTTAATGGGAAGTGGAAGAGCACATACCTGGCATGCTCAGGTAGCTCAGCATCAACCAAGAGATCGGCATCCTGAAACAGAGCCTGGAGAGAGTCTATTAAATCCCCAGGCCATAGAAGCGTCAACATGAGACCTAACACCTCTTGACCTTTAACCCAGCACTGACAAGGATACTTCACAGGTGTATTTCTACCACCTTCGTACTTCCTCCATTCAGTCTTCCTGTCTGTTTGCATCGGAGTTTTTCTTGGACCAGGGCAGCATCTTTATCTCATGGTCTCTGTGGTCTAGAGTTCAGAAAGATTCTTGACCAGGTGTGGTTAGTGTGGAGTCTCTGGGGCCTGAACTCACACACACAGGATCCTGGCAGACCCAAGTCCTGGGGTAGTCCTGCCCTGCCCTGCCCATGAAGTAGCCTCCACACCCTGATACTCCTGCTAGACAAATCAGAAGCCTCTGTGAACTGGGGCTGCACACAGAACCTGTGAGGACCTAGACATGTTGAAGCAATCATAGAAGTTTCCACAAGGAAAGGGGGTTGACCTGTTCCTGACCACTGCAAAATGTGTAGTCCACCCTTTAACTGTAGGATGCTGACACGTGTCCACAGTTCTTAAAGCACAGGTATCTGTGTGTTGTTGCCTGGAAGAAAATGAAGATGCTCCACCTCCATTAGTAGTCTTTAGGTTGAAGTGAAATACAAATATGATTTCTCTGCATCTCTGCATCCTGGCAGCAGGACAGCCGGCTGTGAGCTAAGGACATCTCCATTGTTCATCTGCCACCGGAAGCCTAGCACACAGCCCGATGGCCAGGCTAAGCCATTTGGTCATTTATCAACAATGCAAGCTCAGGCAGGTTACTTGACCTATCTCAGTTCCTGCGTGTGAAAAGTAAAGATAGTCGCGTCTACGTCATGAGATTACTGGAGAATTAAGTGAAATAACAAACATAAGATAGCTGACATAGAAAGTGCACCTGAGAGGGGGTTGGCTCCCTATCCCCTCTTTGTCACCTGGTTTGAGCCCCTGCTAACCTACAAAGGACAAAGGCTGACTGATTTTCAGTAGATCAAATAGGTCTGCAGCAGCTAAACTCTGCATTTCTAAGTCATTTGAACAGGAAACCTGAGTTGAGAGAACATTTGAATTGGCTCATGCAAAAAACAATATTTGCTCGAGGTTAGCTCTTGCATTATGAATTTTTAACCTCACATAAATCAAACTGTAAAAATGGACAAAGGCTGAATTTCCTATGCCAGGACCAAAATAGAAGCCGCCTGTGTCTCTTAAACAATTCCGATTATGTTTCCATAACCAAATCATGCTGAGATGAATAGCTGGGATATTTATATTTAGGTCCTAACATATAATGTAAAATAAATGAAAATAATCTATCTTCTCAGCACTGAACGTGTGCCATCGTATCCATTTCCAAAGATGATGACTCAAAGACTGGGCTGCATAAAGACCATTGTGTGCCTGGGCAGAACTGGGCCTCTCTACACTCTTTGCTTTTCCCTATAACTGTTGTCACCAGGTACCTAACACTAAGTGATTAATAGAAAACCCCCAGGGGGATACGTCCACAGCAAGGTTTAAAGGGAATCCTTTTGTGGATGTTTTCATATTGAAAAATATAAACACTTTAAAAGATCCGTGAGACATAGTTTTGTAATTGCAGAGGGCAATATTTTAATGGAAGAATGCTTTTAGTAATTCAACAAACATACCTTTCTCTAGCAACTCCTATCAGCTACATACACAGAAGTAGTAAAAACAACTAAGAGATTTTTCTTCTTTCAATCTAATGGAAAAGGAAGATATTAAAGCAGTTAATTTACTATAAGGCAGAAAAAAACATGGGCTCAAGAGTGTTACAAGCAAATATTATGAACTTCTAAAAGCAAGAAAGATGACACCAAAATGGTGGAAATGGTGTTGAACTTGAAGGAATGATAGAGGTTTTAATAGGGAAAATGGAGCTGTAGAGGCCAAGAGATGTGACCAGAATGAGGTGTAACTGGCACTGAGTTGTAGGGTGGAAGTATGTGATACAAAAAATAAATTGAAGGCAAGTATAGAAACAGCTTGGAATGAGGAAGATAGAGCGTATGGGAGCCTGGAGGCTTTGAAAGGCATTTAGCCAAAGGGTCATATGATGTCAGCAGTGAATGAACCCATTCATTCACTCAGTGATTCACTTAACAAATATTTACCAAGATCTTTGATGGGATAAAGTGGTAGCTAACAAAACAGACAGGTTCCTGCTGCTGTGGACCATATGATCTCATGGGGGTGATGAGCATTAACAAATAAACCCATAAGTAAAAGTATAATTACAAGCAGAAGTGGGAACTAGGTAGGAAAGCTGCTTAGGGTGCTGTCCAAGGACAGCAAGGATCCCTGACTTACAGTGGGGTTTGTAAAGAGGGAGTGAAGGTGTTGCTGAGAAACTGACATTCACACTGGGTCCTTAGGGATCAGCGGAGTTAGAAAGCAGATGCATGTTAGGGCTGGGGTTGCAGTACAAGTTGGGAGCATTCCATCTGCAGAAAGAGTAGGGTAAATAAAAGGTTGGCCAATTCAAGAAAGTAGAATAAAAGAGAGTAGCATAAGATGACTTCAGAGGGATGGGGCACCTGCAGGGTCCTACAGGGCACATTCAAGATCTTAAATGGAAGTGCAATGGAAGCCATTAACCATCTGGAATGAAAAGGGGTGCTGGTTGTATAAGGTCTTTTGAGCTGCTATGCAGAGGGTGGATCTGAAGGGGACAAATTTGAAAGAGGTAACCCAAAGGAAATACATAGTTTGCACAGAGAAGTCTTGGTGAACAGGGAAGAGATAATTTGAGGAAAGGGGACATTCAAAAGCTGACAGCTCTTGTTGATGAGTTGGGTGTTAAGAGTGGCAGAAGAGGAAGAAGTCAAGGGTGACTCCATGTTCTGACTTGAGCCTCTGAGCGGCAGGAAGGTGGTAATGTTTTCTGGCCATAGAAAAGCCTATGGTAATTTTAATGCCTAGGTGGCAGGGAAAAGAGATTAAAAAACAATAAGCTTGGGGCTTGGGAAGGTTGAATGACTGTGAGAAACCCACTTGAGAGGTCAAGTGGACTATTCACCATATGTGTCAGAAGCTGAGAAAAGAAACAGGTCCTTCGCGAAGAGGGCAGACAGGCGGGAACAGCTGATGGGCAGTTTTCTATCTCTGCTTGCTGTGCTTGGGGTCTGCCCTAACCAGCTGCTCAAGGAAGGCAGGTGGTCAACTGCCTAGCCTATCACAAAGCTCTCCAAAACACATCGACTTTCATTTCAGGCTCAGGTTCATGCAAGAAGAAAAATGGCAATCACCTTTGCAATTAGTTACCCTACCCCCAGTCTGAGTCCCAAGCAACCACTGGTTCACTTTCTGTCATGATAGCTTTGCCTGCTCTCATCCTGGATTTTGAACATAACTGCAGTAATCTCTGTTAAGTTTCTTGTTTGATATTAAGACCAGTTTTAGATACATCCTGCATTTTCCTTGCCTGCACACTCTTTTCCAGAGAGCCCTGGTTCCTTCCAGAAAATGGTGTTTTGAACCATCAAGGTTCTAAGTGTGACTCAGTCATTGTTTCTAGGTCTCTTTTAAGAGCTAGGGAATTTTTAAAAATTAAGACAAAATGCATTTTGATTCATCCTACTAACTTCCAATTCAGACTCAGGATACAGATTTTTACTCAGATTCACCAGTCTTACTTTTGTGTCTCCTTTCTCCCATACTAAAAATTCTGGTTCCTAATGACAGCAATATCATTACTTATTTGTTTTCTACTAACCTATAAACAATAGCCTTAGAATAAAAATGCCAACACTACCACCAAAAGTGTAATCCTGAAAACTGTTTAAGATCTTTAGCAGGTTTGGGTTTTTTTTTGGTCCTGACAGTATATCCCCCTAGAAGTGTATAATAAAATTACTGTGTTTTAAAATCATTTGAAATAGTTCCTCTTTCTGTGGTTATGATGTAAAATGCATATACCATGAAATCTTCATTTTGCCTTCCATTGATAAGAATGATTTTAATTTTTTGAATTATGTAAAAATATTTACAGGGTTCCAAAATCAAATTACAAAACAGGACGCATTTAAAGAATTTTTACTTCTCTACCTACTACCTTTTTCCTCTGTGCCCTAGTTTTTTTCCTTCCCTTAGATAACCTTTTTTGTTGTTGTTAAATTTTAAGGTTTATACTTTGGTTTTACACACACACATGCACACACACACATAAACACATTCCTATTCCCTTTCTGAGAAGTGTGAAAACATATTGCATATGCTGCTGTCCTCTGCTTTCCAGTCTATAAAACTATGAGAAATAAATTTCTGCTGTTTATAAATACCCAGTCTATGATATTTTGTTACAGCAGCACAAATGGACTAAGACACTTGCTTTCAAGAAGTTATTCTACTGGAGTTATGGAAAGAAAAAACAATTCAAAACACATAATTGTGGGGATGTGATAAGGGCTCTGAGGAAAAATGAAGCTGGGTAAAGAGGACAGAGTGGTGAGAATGGGATGGAGGATTCTAGTCTATTTGGATAAGTGCTCTCAGATAATAGAACAGTACTACAGAAATCAGAAGGAAGTGAGGGAGAGAGTCACCAAGGAATGTGAAGAGTCTTCTAGGAAGAGGGAACAGCAGATGCAAAGAGAAGCACACTTGAAAAGGAAACAAAGCATGAGGAGCACAATGAGTGAGGGAAATGACTGGAGATCAGGTCAAAGATGTGTCCGCGGACTGAATCCTGAGACTTGTGGAAGGGTATAGTACATTCCAGATGCCAAGACACAGTGAAGGCCAGCAACTCCCCAAGAGCCTTGGCACCCATACTCAAGCACTTTGCCTAGCACTGCACTCTTGGCCCAAAGCCCATCCCCACTATTTGGGGCACTGGCCCTGCCTGCTCAGGCCTGGATGGCAGAGTGCATACTACACAGAACGTGTGAGCAAGCCACCATGGGAGCAACATGAGTGCACAGAGAATCCCTGCACAGCAGCTGAGAGTAACTGTGGACCTTCTGATCCTGTCATCATCCTTTCCCCAAAGTTGTCTGCTCGTTCAGTGTCCAGCTTTGCCTCCACTTCTTAAGAACCCCGCTTTGGCTCACGGCCTGGTTGGAATATTTACCTTGGCTCACATCTTGTATTCCTTTACGTAATTAAAACAGATTACCACCAACCTCACACGCCATAACCCTAGGTAGGAAATACTCTACCTGATGCACTCCAAGGTCCCAAGCCCCACCCTAACTGGCTATGCAAGGTATTCTCTGGAACCCACCTACTCACTATGCCTCAGTTCCCACCTATAGGTTAAAGTAGACATCATGGGATGCCAAGTAAGAATGACCTTGTTGAGGAGAAGGAGTTAAGGTGAGAAGAGAAATTGAAATAAAGTTAGGATAGGCATAGAGTGGGTTCTCCAAACTTTGAATGTTTTTGGCCGGTCTCCTCATTTAAAGGGATGAGGATAAGACCAGTTCTTATATTAAAGGCTAAATATGTGGATTCAGTGTTAACTTTTAATACATGTAATAGAGTGATGCCTAATATATACTATATGCAAAAAAAGTATTGAATGATAATTATTTTTATTATCATTACCATACTTGGTGTCTTGGTTCTTTTGGGCTACTATAGCAAAATATCATAAACTGGGTAGCTGATAAACAACTGAAATTTATTGTGTACACTTCTGGAGGCTGTGAAGTCCAAGGTCAAGGCACTGGCAGATTCCATGTCTGGGAGGGCCCATTTCCTGGTTCATAGATGGCACTGTCTTGCTGTGTCCTTACATGATAGAAGGGCTGAGGGATCTTTCTGAGACCTCTTTCTTGAGGACACTAATCCCATTTGTGAGGGCTCCACTCTCATGACCTATTCACCTCCCAAAGGCTCCACTTCCTGATAACACCACCTTGGGGGACTAGGTTTCAATACTCAGAAAAGTAAAAAAAAGCTAGAAAAATTTCATAAAATTCTGAAAAGTCTGTAATGTTCTAATAGTGCTACTTGCCTTCTCCTGGGAGTCATCAGTAAAATGCCTCAGTCATTCTGAGGGCCAGTGAGGTGGTCTTGGGAAATGTGAAGGAAAATCAGCTCTATTTTGGAAGAGAATCCCATTGCTCAGGGGGGTAGTTGTGATACTCTCAAGAGGCTTTGTGAAGGAGAGAGCAGAGACAGAGTGCAGCCAGGGAGTAAAACAGTGCCCAGCAAAAGATTTTCAGGTGGCAGAAGAGGTGAGGAGCCAACAAGGTCATGCTGAGGACCCCAGGGCTGGCATAGCAGGCACTCACTGCCACCCTGGCTGGAGGGATACCTGGGGCTGGAGAGGGACATGGTGGGCTGCCCATGGGACCTGAGTACAGTCACACATGCACACACACACGTATGCACACTCACATATGCACATACATTATCACACATTGCACATTGACACATGCACACTCACACATGTGTACGCTCACACATGTATGCTCACTCCCTCAAATGTGTGGCCACACTCACACCTCCCGTGTGCAAAGTCATATACGTTCACATGCACCACCTTCTCATGTGCACATTCACAGACTCCCTTGACTCTCACATACACCCACATGCTCACAGACACATGAATCCATGAACATTCACAAATATGTGTGCACACTCACACACTCACACACCCTTACGCTCACACCTTCACACTTGTACTCATTCACAACTCCTTGCACAGTCACACATCCACACGTATGCTCACACTTGCATGTGTTCACACATCTTGCACACTCACACCCCTCTTGCATACATCTTGCATACACACACATCTCCTTGCTCCCACTACACTACAGTCTTCACCCTGCCCGTAGTCAGCGAGGTTGGCAGGTACATGCCTGGCTGTGTGAAACAGTCCCTCGGCTTCGGGGCTCTTCTGAAGGAAGCTTTCACGGAGGATCCAGTTAAAGCACATGGCGACCTTGCCTTTGTTCACAAGGTTATCACAGATTTCAGACTTGCCCCTTTGAGCTAGGTGACAGCACGAGGATGAGAACAAGCACCAATCTGCTCTCACTCCCTGTTTCATGTCCATTGCCTAACACTGTGCCTGGTACATGGTGCTTAGTAAAATGTGAAGAATGTGAGGAATGAGTGGTTGAAGCCTGGGAGGGAGAAGGGATGACACACACTGTGGTGGGCGGTGAGTGCAAAGAAGTGGTGAAATGTTTACTATCCTAAGACCTAGGGTGGAACATCCTTGAGGGAGAAGCTGGTCTTTGTTCAGGATCCCCTCTAAGTAGGTAGGTGGGGACAGCTGCGTCTCCTGAGGCTGCATGTGGGCAGGTGCCCTGTGTCAGAGGAGGGACAGCCCCACCTGAGATGGGGGAAGAGCAGGGAGAAAGAGGAGGAAGGAGGAAAGGAAGTGAAGAGAGGGAGGGGCAGTGGGGTGAGGGCTGGCACCAGGCAGGGAGCAGGATTGCACAGAGTGAGTTCTCCAGGTGCCCAAGAGCACCAAGCTTTCTGTATTCAGTTTCTGCACCACTGCTGTGCAAGACCTTTCCAAAAGTCTTCTCCATTCTCTAGTGGATGGCCTGACTGACCTTAGCCTGGGTGGTGGGAGGGAGATGGATAGTGAGAGAGATAAAGGAGGGGCTGAGTTTCACGCTGGGACACCATAAAGAGTTTAAAGAGCCATGTCCTCCTTATTCCACAAAGGTAGAGATGTTTAGGGAGAGCATTCTAGGTAGACAAACAGGCATGTCAGCTCATAAAATACCATGGAAACCAACAGAAGTGTCTTCCTGGAAAATTTGGTAAGCCTGTCCCTAAAATACATTTAATTCAACAGGAAAGTAGGCAGTAGAATGTGAATTATTTCTTAACCTTATTATTTTTGCAAGGTTTCTTCATTTTTACCCAAGATGCTGTAGTACTAGGTTGCTTGCTTTTACAATGAGCAAGGACTATAGGCTGTCATCGACTAACTGAAAAATTGCATCTTCTGCTTTGGTAGTGCCCCATCCTCCCAGTGTACACAAGGCACGTGGGGAGTTTCAAAAGCTGCAGGTACCCAGGCTTCAGTCCTGGAGATTCAGAATCAGTTTACCTGGGCTGAGGCAGCTGTACTTTTAAAAAACTTCCAGGGGCTTCAAATGGGCAAAGAACTACTACTGCTTGGTGTTTAGGCTAATGCCATTTTACCCACAGCCTCTGAGATTGCTTAGGAGCCCAATATTTCTGCTGAAACAAGCTTCTGGAAAACACACCGCATTTGAGGGTAATTCAGTGTAGTTAACAAGGCAGACCAAATGTTTGAGTTCATAAATATTGTAACCCAATAATGGAGGTTAGTCTTTTCACAGGCCATATGGAACAATCTTTAGAGTGAATGGTGTGGTAGCAGGGGGTACCCTAGGCTCAATAAACAGGAGCATAGACATGTGAGTAGAAACTGAATAAGGGTGCCCATGCTTACATTATTTGTAAGTATGTGTATGTATATATAATTTTGAAAAACTCAAACTGTTTCTCTTTTCTTGTTCAAATCCAATGAGATCCAAAAGCTATGAATTTTTTGAAATATGAACTGATGCTTAGAATGTCATGGCTTCTTTTCCCCTTTTAAAGTATTATGTCTCTGCTACTTTGATATAAGCTGTAGGCACAGGCTTCGTAAGTATAACCATATAACTTTTATTCATATCCAAGAAAAATTGAGCTGCTTTTTGAGAGAGCATGCCAATAAAAATTCAGCTTCTGTAGAGGGGGGAAAAGGGTTTCTGCTTAGTCCCAAATTGCTTTGGCCATGATTAGATTTCAGTGCGAAAAGTTAGGACAGTCTGTTCAGGGTGAGATAGGATGAGAGGAATGTGGAACTACTGGGAGCTGAGCAGCCTTGAGATGGTCAGCACAGTCCAGTGCCCTGTTTCTCCAGTTACAACTGGGGTAGATGGAGTAAGTAATGCCCAGGTGCTGACCAACCCAGAGCTTCCACCTGAGGTCTCAGCAACACTGGAGACAGAGCAAGACAGAGGTGTGCCTGGGTATGGATCCCTGGCCCCACACCCCAGCTATCTTGTCATGCTTACTTGCCTAAGTAAGAATCACGGATGACACCATTCCTGGTAAATGAGATTATTTTCACCATTGCTTATGTCTGCCTTCCTTCTTGCTTTCTCTTTTAGGAACTTACATGTTTGAAAGTGGTAATCAATGCAAGAGGTAAACATATTTGTCTATGTATTCCAAATTAATTGTCCTTCCTGCTAGTGTGCAGACCCCACTTGGAAAAAAACTAGGACTCTCTTATTTGCTGCTATCTTCCCACATAAAACAGTTTAGGGCACATGAAGCATGTTGTTAAATGAATCCATTTGCATACAATCATCTATATTTGCACATAAACTTTTGCAACTCTTTGAGGAGTATATGGCTGGACATAACAGCAGACAGTCCATTTCCATTTACGTCTTCATGGGCTTTGTTTAAAAGAAACTGTTGTCAGGCCCGGTGACTTATGCCTGTAATCTCAGCACTTTGGGAGGCGGAGCCAAGAGGATTGCTTGAACCTAGGGGTTCGAGACCAGCCTGGGCAACTTGGCGAGATCTCATCTCTACAACAAATGAAAAAATTAGCCAGGCGTGGTGGTGCACACCTGTAGTTTTAGCTACTTGGAAGGCTGAGGTAGAAGGATCGCCTAAGCCCAGCAGTTCAAGGCTGCAGTGGCCGTGAGCATGCCTCTGTTCTCCAACCTGGGTGATAGAGTGAGATTCCAACAAAAAAAAAAAAAAGAAGAAACTATTTAGGAATCACTCCAAATCCTCATTTCTCTTCTTGGCTCTGACTTAAGATAAATAAGATCTCAAAAAAAGGAAACTAAAAAAAGTGTTCAAGTGAAAACTAGTTTTTTTTTCTATGCATTTTGTTCTTGTTTGTGCACTAACAAAACCAAATTCTCTAAACCTTTCAAGAAATTCAGTCTTCTAGTGGAATTAATTATTTTTTGTATTGGGCTCACCATGAATGAAAATCCTTTGCCTCGCCAAAAGAATCTCAGATCTCTTTCCAAGGATGTTGACATACCATCCAGCTTAGAATGGCCATCAGTAGTTTGTTCCTACTGTTGATAAGACAAATCCATTCACTCCCACTCTTGTCTATGAACATGCTATTTCTTCCAATGAGTAGCAGTATCCTATAGTCAGCATGAGGGTGACGGTAGGTGAGCAATGGTTCACCAAAGATGTCCACATCCTAATTCCTAGAACCTGTGTTACTTTATATGGCAAATGGGACTTCGCAGATGTGATTAAGTTAAGGATCTTGAGATGGGGAGATTATACTGGATTATCTGAATGGGTTCAGTGTCATTGTGAGATCCTTAGAGAGAAATCAATGTGAGAATAGTGCAAGGGGAAAGATTGGGTTGGGGGAGAGAGAGAAGGCAAGTGAGAAGAAAGGGAGAGAGAAGAGGAAATGGTGGGAGATGTGAAGATGCCATGCCACTGACCTTGACAATGGAGGAAAGACCGATGAGCCAAAGAAGGTAGGAAGCCTTAGAAGCTAGAAAAGGCAAAGAAAAATATTCTCCCCTGATGCCTCCAAAAGACTCTTCAACCCGTTTTAAATTCTCACCTCCAGAATTATGAGAATAAATGTGCATAATTTTAATTTGTGTAATATGCATTAGCAGCAATAGGAAAGTAACAACAGAAGAAGAAAGAACAAATTGATTCTTGACAAAATCCTGAAGCACAATTGACCTTGACTCTCTCTGGTCTCTCTTTCTGTCCATTCAATTTAATTCCATCTGACAAACATTTATGTTAGACCTCCACAAGACCCTACACATGGAGCTTCTGGCCTGATTCTTTCTGTCCACACTGCCACCATCAACCACTGATTTCAAGAAGGATGCTTCTACCCATCATCTGTATCTCAAGGTGATTATTCTTGCTCCTTAGTAGGAATCTATGGGAGCCCTTTCTCAAGTATATTTACAAGTTTAGAAATAACATTTGATTTATCCTTTAGTTATGAAAGTAACACATGCTTACTTTCAAAAACTTAAAAATACAGAAAAGTACAAGGAAAAAAATTAAAAGGGTCAATACTCCTACAATAAAGAAATAATCTTTCTTTACAATATGATGCATTTCCTTCTAGTCTTTTTTCTAAAGACCTCTGAAACATCCCTGGGTCTTTCTTTTATGTGGGTACTCAGGAGATACCATACCATTTGGTCTCCAGTCCTCCTGGCTCATCCACATCACACTCCCCATTTTCCCAAGTTAATTTTGGGCATTCACAAGGGGTTCTCACACATGAGAAGAAATGGCTCTTTCATTCCAGATTTCTTCAAGATTTCTAGGTCACAAGAGACACATCTCAGCACTATAGCCACTGACATTGAAGAGGACAACACGTCTCCCACAAAGGAGCCCCTAAAACACGCTAAACGCTACAAGGGCTGGGCAGAATTATGGTCTCTTCCGGTCACACTCTACCATGGCCCAAGTCTATATACTCCTTGAGGAAAGAGAAAAAAGTCCTTTTTCCCCAATTTCTTTTGAACTTTGTCATCTGTCTTTGGAAAAATAGCCCCAGAAATTTGTACTCCTCCCTCCCAAATTCCTTCCTCATAGGCCTTGCTAATTACTCAGGCAAGGAGACATAATGGGAGATGAGGGGAGGTCAGGGACACCATTAGCTATATAACTTTTATTTTCTTCTTTTTACAAAAATTATGTTCTCATCTGCAAATCATAATTGGATAAATTTATGGGGTACAATGTGATGTTTTGATTACGTATACATTATGGAGTGATTTAATCAAGCTAATTAGCTTATCTTCACATACTTATATTTCCATTTTTGTGCAAACTTTTAAAATCTACTCTTAGCAATTTTGAAATATACATTACATTATGAACTATAGTCACCAAGCTGTGCAATAGATCACTAAAGCTTATTCTTCTTGCCTAACAGAAACTCTGTACTCTTTGACCAACATCTCCCCTTTCCCTGTCCATTCCCTCTCCTCCCCCAGCCCCTGGTAACCACTCTTCTACTGTCTAATTCTATGAGTTTATGTTTTTAAGATTCTACATACAAATGAGCTCATGCAGTATTTGTCTTTCTGTGCCTGGCTTATATCACTTAGCACAATGTCCTCCAGATTCATCTATGTTGTCACAAGATTTAAGATTATATTATGAATATTTTTACATGTTAAATTTTCTTTTTTATGGAGTAAATTTATTACATTATGTGTATATACCATATTTTCTTTATGTGTTCATCCATTAACATACACTTGGGTTCTTTCCATATCATGGCTATTGTGAATAATGCCGTAATGAACATGTGAGTACAGTTATCTCTTCAACAGACTGATTTCAATTCCTTTGGATATATACCCAGTAGAGGGATTACACAACCAATCTTGATGTGAGCTTAGAATCAAATTGTGTGTGTGTGCAGGTTCGTGTGCATGTATATGTGTGTTTGTACAATTACATAATTGAAATCTTATGATAAGCACAATTTTATGTTATGTTGCTTCATGTCATTTAAGAATATATCATGAATATTTTTACATGTTAAATTTTGGGTAACATTTTTAATTTGCTGCATATATATGATTTGCTTCTCCTTACTGGGCATTGGAGTAATTTGCATATTTTTTCTGTGTAAGATAATCCTGCAGGGAATGTCTTTCCATATCAACCTTTGTTATTTGCCTTTGAGTGAAATTACTGGGTCAGATGGCATTTACATTTTAAGCTATATCTCTGCTTATAGAATAAAAAGCTTAAGCACAAAAGGGAATTTTTAAAAGAAAAGCAAGTGTAACCATTGTTTAGGGACTGAGGACAGTTCCCCTGGAATCACAGCAGGTAGATGACTTTCTACTATACTCATCTAAGATATAAATATCTTAGAAGTATTTTTGTTAGAAACAACCCAGTAGCTTTAGCCGACAGCTTCTCCTTCTTCTCCCCTGAGATTTCTTTTAAGAGTGGTGGGAATACATTAGATGGAGCTGCTGTCAGGCGAGACAGCTCCCAATAAGGTTAGTCATCAAGTGATCCTGAAAGAATCCATTAAGGGCCATCTGGATGAATGCTCAGCATTGCAACAGCACACAGCTGACCACCAGGCTATTATCTACAGAATCTTGGGACTCAGCCCAGGATACATTCAATTGCTAAACATGCCACAACACTCGTTGCCAGCTTTTAGGCAAGAAAATGTGCATTCCTTCAGAAATTGAGGGAAGGCCTGTGTTTTTATCACGCAGACAGGAAGGCCAAAGCAATTGAGCAATTGGACAATGTTCAGCACATTATGTGGATTCTCCTGACATCGGCCTCTTCATTAAGATTTGTAAAAATTATTACGCAATTCCAAACTTGGAAGCCCACCTTATTGTATGCACCAGGGACTCAACAGGAATTTTTACATCCTATTCAAGAATAACAAATAGTACCAGGACACTGCATTGGCTAACATAAATGTTAGAATTGCTGAATACATGAAGTCAGACTACCAAAGGACTTATTTGTTTCACTCAATAAATATTCATTGAGTACTGAATCTATGCAAGACAGCATGCCTGACCCAGGAGATGCAATAGAGAAAGACCAGCATGGTTCTGTCCCAGGCATTATGCTTCCTACCACATACACTGGGACACTTCAATAGGATCATGGTCTGCCTTAGTCCTAAGCATAAAGACCATTGCTATCAATATTTATGGTAAAGTCCTGCAGAAATAGGAGTGATAGCCATCTTGTTTCTGACCTTCTACCTTATATCCCCACATTCCTCCCACAGTGAACTTTCAACTTACTCTTGTACCACTTCGTTTCATGTTTCCCCTCAATCTGAAGTACCAACCTGCACCTTTTCCAGGGGCATACATCAGACAGCCAAGCCTTCCAGGTCTGCCTGCAACACTTATTATATGGAATCTTGCCCAAGGCCCCAAGCAAAAATAGCTGTTCTTTTCTTCACTGTGCATTGTACCTGCCTCTGGGATGGTATTACTATGTCAGGACATGTAGAATATAATTTTACATGTATTCATCTGGGTTTTCAGATGCAAGCTAATTGGGGATTGGAACATGTGTCATATATGCCTAGTACCTATTGGTTGAATGAATGAATGAATGAGTGAGTGAATAAATTAATGCAATTCTGATGTATACAAACTTTAGCCACAAAGGAAGTTTTCTTGAGCCATTATTAATAGAAAATGAACTTTGACTTATTTTTCCAACAGGAGACTGTTGCCTGACCCCAAGTCTGCCTTGGGAACAGCAGGATTAGTATGTAGGATGCCTTCATGCAGAGATATAACCTGTGCTCATGAAGTTGAGAAAGACCAGTTGTTTGTTAAGGACTTGGATCCATAACCCTGGACTTGCTCCCTCTGTCTGTTGATAGATAGGACCTGAAGAAACAGTGCCACAAAGCATGAGATGACAAATCAACCACTGTCACAATTCTATAAAAATAGCCTATTATTAAATGTAACCCACATATTATCTGAGCACTCTATCCCTGGGAAATTTGGTTGAACTTAACCCAAACCCAGTTCCATAGCCTATGGCAGGCTATAGTCCTCACTATGAGTCCTTTGTCTCCCCATAGCCCTCACTCTTCTCTCTTCTGTGTTGGCACTAGTGGACACTAAGGCACAGAATTTCCCCTCTTCAGTCATGTCTACAAGAAATCCATTCACATCAAACCTTTTGTGATTTTTGTTAAACTCATACTTCATATTGAAGGTTTTGTTTGTCAAAGAAATAGTCATATCACTCACCACACAAATAGACTCACACCTTCTTGCTTATGTTGAAGCAGCTTTCTTCTTCTATCTTCTCTCTTGACCCCTTTCCTTCTGGTGCAGCCAAGATGTTCCCCACTGGATTGTGGCTCCATACATTTAAGACATTAGCTTCTCTGGTCAATCTATTAATGAAGTTCATCTGCACAAATACAGAGCTCTCTCATTAAGGACTTTTAGTGATTTTGACTTTCTCCCTCCTACTTCATCAAACACTTGTTAGAATTTACTGTTTGCCTGACTCAACTTCCCAATCCACAGGATTTTTCTTTAGATATCAGCATAAACAAATCAGGTTGATTGTTGGGAAACAAGTAGTATTTCCATGTTTACATGGTCTGGGATTTCGAAGCAAAAAGTGCTGGAAACCTGGGTTAAAGGATATTTGAATGGCAATCAGCCTTGAGATTTAAAGACAGTAACTTTTGGAGAGATTGACAGCTCTATCATCCCTGGAGACCAGGTGTTTAAATCCCAAAGGTTGTGAACTTGGTGCCCTTCTATTTCTCTCCCCAAAGAGTATCTGTTTATAACACTTCTGAACAAAAGCTCTTTCTCTTTCTGGGAGGAGAAAGAGCAGCTATTTCAGCAGGTCTTATACAAGCTTCAAAACTCATAGTGTTGGCGTTCCTGTCCTCTAGTCCAAGTTCTTGCACATCTGGATCTCAGAGCACTACCCTGTGGGAGCTTGGTATGTGGGGAACTGGCACAATGGTGGCTATATAACTAAAAATCTGTCTCCGATCTAGAAACCTGGAGTTTTCTAACAGAATGAATAAATAAATAAGAAAAGATTTCAAAATGTAATGATAATGTTACATGTTTTAGGGAATGAAGACACCTAGTTTTTTTCAGTTTGAGGATGGATCTCTCAATATTAGTTTCATTAATTCTTAAATATTTTGAAATGAGGTAGAGGACTGTGCAAACAAAAAAGCAAGGGAAGCCAGGCATGGTGGCGTGCACCTGTAGTTCCAGCAACTTGGAAGGCTGAGGTGGAAGGATCACCTAAGCCCAGCAGGTTGAGGCTGCAGTAGCTGTGAGCGTACCACTGCACTCAGGTCTGGACAACAAAGTGAAACTCTGACTCAAAAAAAAATATTGCTTTTTAAAAAAAGAAAAAAGCAAGGCAAAAATCAGTGACATATCTGTGAATATATTTTTATGATGAAGTGTCATGTATTCCATCAAACCTAAGATACCCAAAATTATAAGATGCAATATTATTTTTTATACCACTAAAAAAGGAAAAGGCTACCAGTTAAACTATGATGTAATAACTTATAGTATTTTAGAATTTGTATTTTACTGAAAGATTTTTTTTTTTGAGTTGGTTCTCATCCTGTCACCCAGGCCAAAGTGCAGTGGCATGATCACAGTTCTCTGTAGCTTCGAACTCCTGCACTCAGGCGATCCTCCTGCCTCAGCCTCCCAAATTGCTGGGACTACAGGTGGATGCCACCACATCTGGCTTATTTTTTGATGTTTTGTAGAGTCAAGGTCTCACTATGTTGCTCAGGCTGGTCTCAAACTCCTGGGCTCAAGCAATCTTCCAACCTTGGCCTTCCAAACTGCAGGAATTATAGGCATAAGTACAGTGCTCAACCAAAATAATTCTTTAGAATTCTTATTTGTTATATAAGTGGCATAATTTAGCCAAGATATTCCTAAAACTTCCTCACATTTAAAGTCTGACACTTAAAGACATGAATAGACATTTCTCAAAAGAAGATGTACAGGTAGCCAACAGACACATGAAAAAGTGCTCAGCCTCACTCATCATCAGAGAAATGTAAATCAAAACCACATTGAGATATCACCTAATCCCAATAAGAATGGCCATCATTAATAAAACAAACAACAACAGATGTCAGCAAGGATGCGGGGCGGGGGGCGGGGGAAGGAAGGAATGCTTCTACACTGCTGGTGGGAATGCAAACTAGTACAACCTCTCTGGAAAATTTCTGAAAGAACTGGAAATTGACCTTCCATATGACCCAGCAATTCCCCTATTGGGAATACACCTGGAGGAACTTAAATCATTCTACAAAAAAGATACCTGCACACGTTATGTTTGTTGCAGCTCTATTCACAATAGCAAAAACATGGAACCAACCATACTGCCCATTGAAGCTGGACTAGATAAAAAAAAATGTGGCACATTTACATAGTGGAATATTATGCAGCCATAAAAAAGGACAAACACATGAACTTTGTAGCAACTTGGATAGATTTAGAGTTAATCATACTCAGTGATCTATCGTAGAAACAAAGAACAGAGTACCATATGTTCTCACTCATAAGTGAACCTTGAACAATTATAATACTATAAGAAAGGGATTGGCAGTAGTGGGAAACTGCTAGGGGAGGGAGGGGCATACCTCATCAACAAGGGTACCTGCATAATCAATGTTTGTGTAGCTAACCCTGAAGTGTACCCCACATCCTTATAGTAATAATAAAGTCTGACACGTAAGGTTTTATTTTCAATTAGTGTTTTGATGTTCATGTTGCTGATGTAACTTTTTAAAAATGCTTGCAATGATTACAATTGCATCTCACAGATGTGCCCTCAATGACAATAATATCCTAATTGTTGATAAGCCAACAGAGATGGTAAGAAGCCATCAACTATAGTATGCATCCCAATTTCAAACATACTGGGATGTGAAAAAATGTATCCTTTGAGTCAGTTAAATGTGGTATATGAGATAGACTTGTTGACTTTAAAAGAAGGGTAGGGGGAAGACATAGAAGTATCAACTGACTGAAGCTATTTAAATTAAAATTTGAAGAAAATGAGCCTGTTAATCACTATTAATGATCATAATGAAAATTTTTAAGGTGACTTGGGTCAATTTCTGAATTTCCCTTTCTTGTAAAATTCCTAATAAATGATTAATAACAAAAAAGAATTAAGTATACATGTAGGCTAGAAAAAGGGGATAGCAAATAACTATGAACCTGAAGACTTCTCAACTTTGAGGATTTGATGTGAGATACAAATGCTCCTTGACTTATGATGGGGTTACATCCTGATAAACCCATCATAAGTTAAAAATACCATAAGTCAAAAATGCACTTAATACACCTAACTGTCTAACACAATAGCTTAACCCAGCCTACCTTCAGTGTGCTCAGAACACTTACATTAGCCCATAGTTGGGCAAAATCATCCATACAAGCCTATTTTATAATAAAATGTTGAATATTTTATGTAATCTATTGGATGCTGCATTAAAAGTGAAAATCAGAATGATTGCATGGGAACTTAAAGCATGATGTCTATCAAAAATATCTAGTGTGCATTTCTAATGTAGTGTATCGTTTTTGTGCCATCATGAAGTTGAAAAATCACTAAGTTGAATGATCATAAGTTGGGTACCATCTATATAGGCAGAATTAAGTTGAGGGTATCCCAGCCACTCTGATTCTACACATGTGAGAGTGAAGCCCTCTTAGACAGTATGTGAACAGAATGTCCTCAGATCTCCAAACACAGAGCGGCAGGAGCTGACCATGAGGGCAAGACGGTGTCTGATCAGTGAGGACAGAACTACTGACCATAGTAGGCACTCTAGGAACCTCATACTAAACAGGCCAGTGTTGGCTTCTGACCATCACTGAGGCAGAAGTGGGGATGCTCCACTGAATGGAGCCTACACTCCACACATGGAAAAGAAATGTCTCAGGTAGTAATGGAGGATGCAGTACCATACTTTGTGGCCAAAAACCTAACATATTGACCCCATGTCTTGAGAGGAAAACCCATGTCTGATTTACTCACCAATGTATTTCCAGAGCCCAGTCAGAAACTGACACACAGCAAGTACTCAGGGGTTGGTTGGATTCATTCATTTCACACATACTTACTGAGAACCCAGAAAGAGGCAAATCATGATTGAATCACACTGGACATACAGGAATGAACCAAATGTCAGAGTCCCTTGACGAGGCTTACATTCTAATAGAAGTCATAAACAGAGCAGTACAAGGTCTGACAATTAAGTTCACGGACTTGCCACCTGTGTTTATGTTGACAGCACAGTACAGATAACTCAGTAAGGTTTCATAACCTTGGTATATCAGTGTCTTGCAGCTGTGTATATGTCAACATGTGGTGGTGTCTTGCTGAGTGGCGTTCATTATTGTTGTTACATGTTTTTGTATGCCATCATGAGAATGTCAGAGCTTGAACAAGAGCAACGAACAATCACTGAATTTCTTGTTCAATTTGGCAAGAGTAGAAGTGAAGTCAGGGATATGTTAGTCCGAGTTCATGGGGATAATGCCATAAAGAAAATGGCAGTGTACAAATGGATTAAATGTTTTTCTGAGGGAAGAGAAAGTGTCACTGATGAAGAAAGGTCAGGATGCCAGTAATGAGCAGAACTGACAAAAACATTGCAAAAATTCATCGAATTGTTTGTCAAAATCATCGGCTGATTGTGAGAAGCATAGTAGACTAAATAAACATCAGTAGAGAAACAATCAGGAAAATCTTGGCATGAGAAAGGTATGTGCAAAAAATTATCCCAAAGCTCCTTCAGAATTGCTATGTAAAGGTATTCAGAATGGTCCAGCATTTGACATATCATCACAGGCTTTCCTACAGTTCAGCCTGTAACAAAACTAGGCTGTCCCGAACCCCTGGTAATAGGATTGTTTACCTATATACCAAGAAAGTTGGGAAAGCATCGAAGTCTGTGGGTGGTATGCACCCAGGCAGACTTTGAGGGGTTCATGCTATGAGACCTGAAGTTCTTATGAGGTTGTCCGAAACAAAAAAAGTGTGTCAGCAGGGCCTATGGTGGTTCCATGTGTACAAAATGTGTTTGTGACAGGATCAAGTGTGCTTTCCTTATCAAGGAGCAAAAAATCGTTGTGAAAGTGTTGAAGGCACAAGCATAGTGTCAGAAAGCAAAATAAAGAAATGAAGCTTTTTTTCCTGTAATAAAATTTTTACACAAATGGTTCCAAAAGAGCCCTTGCATCACAACAATGCACTAGCTCACACAGTATTGTCTGTGAAGATTTTAGCCAGTAAGCAACTTTTTGCTTCACCCTATGATAAAGGAAATATTGAAAGGAAGACATCTTGATGACATTCAGCACATCAAGGGTAATATGACGACAGCTCTGATGGCCATTCCAGAAAAAGAGTTCCAAAATTGCTTTGACAACTGGACTAGGTGCTGGCATTGGGTGCATAACTTCCCAAGGGGAGTACTTCAAAGGTGTCTGTAGTGATACTCAGCAATGAGGTATGTAGCACGTTCTAGGATGAGTTTGCAAACTTAATTGTCAGACCTCGTCATCCCAAGTAGGGAGGTGATGAGTTCCAGTGAGGACAGGGACAGAGGTAAGGGAAGGAGAGTCTGGAAGAAAAGGGAACGTGGTTGCTGTTTGAATAACATGATCAAGAATGAAGCTCACACAAATGTGTATGGCAGCAGAGAACTGGATAAAGTGAGAGAATGGGGACACGGACATCGGAGGAAACATCACTACTGAAAGAGAGAAGGGCAAGGCCAAGGCTCTGAAAAGATAAACAAATGAGTTCACCAATGAATTATGGGACTAACCTCCACGTTCATACAAACCCAAACTTGCCAATCTCTTTTTCACCTGAGACCAAAGATTTGCACACATCATCTCAGAAAGAAATGTCCTCGAGTTCCTATTCCGAGCAAAAACCAAATTTCCTAGGTAAGAATAAAAGGGTAGGGGAGTCACAAATGTATAAAAAGATGAAGGAGTTCAAGAGAAGGGCATGATTCTGGTGAATTAGAAAAAACATCCCCTAAAAAGTGGACTTGCTCCAAGTAGCAGGAGAGAATTATCTCCAAAGTGTTTTTTCATACACAATTTTTATTCTCAATATGATTGGAGAGACAAGGCTGTTCTGGAAAGAGAACATCATCTTGAGGTCAGTGAAAATTGCTTTCGGTGGAAAAGCTATTACCAAATTTTAAAAGACAATAAAAGAGTTTAATAAGGTGTCTGGTTACAAAATAAATCTATAAAAATCAATAGCTTTGTTTTACACCAATAATAACCTGACAGAAAATGTAAGGGGAGGAAAATTCCATACACAATCATAGCAATAAATATGAAATACACAGAACAATCCTCATGAGGTGTGTTGATATCCTGGATGAACACTTTAAAATTTACTTGCAGAGAGGAGAAGACAGGCCATGTTCATTAAAGGGAACAATTGATATTGTAGTCTCAATTTTCCCTGTTTTAATTCTCATTACACTTGTATTAATTTGCTCTGGTGTCTGTATTCCCCATTATGCTGTAAACTTAATGATGGCAAAGACTCTTTTATTCCTTTCTATGAGCATCTCCAAGTACATAGCCAAGTTCCTGGTACACAGCAGGTGTTCAATAAGCACTGGTTGGATTAATGAGTGAAGATGGAGCGGACCATAAATTTAAATTGTCTTAAAGGGGCTTCCAGAGAATCAAAGATTGAGCCCTGAATCAAAAGAATCATTTCAAATAATAGTGCTTCAAAGACTATTGAGAATTTAATCCTGTCAATGTGGTATTCCTGAAGCCTCAATAAAGAGTATAAATCTCAACACATTTCAGCATATTTCCTGGACTTGGGTAAAAGTGGCAAAGGATGCTTTCAAGAAAAATTCATGTGAAGCAGCAATGGACAGAAGGCCCCTCTGATTTTGTTTAAGCAGTTACGGGGGCTCCTTGAAATGTTCCAGAAACTTCTTGGAGAATGGTAATGCCACCAGGACTTACGTTGATTACATTGACAATGTAATGGAAGGAAACACTTGTTCTTGGAAACCAAATCTAACCTAGGAACTGCAGCCCTTTCTACCTTCTTAGAGGTAGGAGTTGGAGAACATAATCTGCAGAGTTGTGGAACTAAGTCTCTATTCCACCCCTTCGTCTTGACACTGGGAGGAAGGGAGGAGGAGCTACTCTGGCAACAGATGCCCCATTACTTACTAGAGGACACTGAAGAGTCTTCAATCTGCAAAGACAGGCCTAGAAACTATTATTGGAGGCAAGAAATCATACCGTGCATAACTCTTCTGCCTATGAAAAGGATCTTCTTTGAGGAAGGACATAATATGAGCAGAGGAGAAAGTCAGAGAGCAAACAACATGGCAGGACGCTAGAGCCCCTGTGGGTGAGAATTTTCAAGGATTATAGAAACCAGAAGTCCCAGTGCTCAATTACATCAGTCCCATAAATAAAAGATTGCATGAATTGAAGAAAAGGAGTTCCATGTGTAGAGGTTTTGAGTTCTGCCAGAAGTTACAGGGTTCTATCATAGGGAAACTGGAGAAGGAAAGGAAGGGGGCTGAGGGGCAGGGTTTGATAAGACAAGGACTTAGTGAAACTTACAAGAAAGTGCCAAGAAGGCCCTGTCTGAGCCAAGGCCACCCTAGCAACCTTACTAGTCATGCAGGATGGGGACAGCCTTGCCATTCTATGCAGGACAGACCACGCTGGAACCTCTAGAACCCAAGGCATTTGCAACCTGGAGCTTGATTGTAAGTTACTGAGAAACAATCTAGAATGGAAATATGACAGATGAAGGCCGATATGAAAGAATCTGGGATGTTTGAGCTTAAAAAAGAAGTCCTGGAGTGGACAAGATGGCCATTTCCAAAACATGAACAGGAATGTGCTTATTATTGTTATGATTCTGGAGAAGAAATTGAGGTAAAAAAAATGGAAGTGGCAGGGAGAAGCAACTTGGTTCAATATAAGGAAAATATTTCTGGCAATTAGGGAAGATGGAAAGTGACTTACTGTGAACAACACAAGCTCCTCTCTCACTAGGTAAGGTGGGGAGGACGGAGAAGGTTTGAGGAGGGAATCGAGGTGTAGTGAGATGAGATGAGCTGCTTCCACAGGATCCCCTAATTGGAATTCTCTAAGCATCCCAGCATGAATACTAACCCCAAGTGCCCATCATGGGAGATAACGCTCCTCACACACAGGAGGCAGCTCCTTGCTGCAGTAATGTTTGAGCACTTTGGGAAGCATCTCTGGCTTGTAAGAATGGACAACCTTGAGTGAACAGTCAGATAAAACCCTTACTGATGATCAGGTGGGCTCTTCCCCAGGGGAGAGGTTTTCAGAGCATCTGCTTTCCTGAGTCATTGACTTAAAGTCATAGAATGGAGGAAACTCTGGGTATTCCCCTATGCAGGATAGCTCTGTGTTCTCAGACTTGCCTAAGGGGCATTTGTGCTGAGAGCTAGTAGGTTTGGATGAGAGGGCTGTAGGAGCAAAAAGCAAAAGGCTACCACCGAGGGATCTTCACAAACTGAAGGTGCAAAAAGACAAATTGTGACTGATTTCAGGGAAGCTTTGCTTCTCTCCTCCGGTGCAGCAAGAGCAAAGGGAAGTGGTGCTAAAATCAGTGATTGTGTCAGTGGTGAGAAAATTGTCATTGACTACCATGCTCAGAGGCTCAACAAAGCCAGCTCCCATTGGCCAGAATAACTCCCCATCCCCATCCAAGCTGTCATTGCAGTTACCACAGGGCCAGGTGCAGAAAACCTGAAGTCTCTAATTTCAGAGAGAAGTTTTCACGGTGATAAGCAGCACTAGAGCGACCTCAACCTTGACCTAAAGAAGACAGACTCTGGAGCAAGAGTTCTAAAATATCCCTGTGGATACCCAGGTCAGGCATGGTGGCTTACACCTGTAATCTCCGAGCTTTGGGGGGTCGAGGCCAAAGGATCACTTGATGCCAGGAGTTTAAGACCAGCAGCATAGTGAGACCCTGTCTCTACAAAAAAATTAAAAATTATCTGGGCATAGCGGCGCACTCCTGTCATCCCAGTTACTCAGAAGGCCGGGACGAGAGGATTGCCTGACCCCAGGAGCTAGAGGCTGCAGTGAGTTATGACTGCACCACTACACTCCAGCCTGGGTGACAGAGCAGAACTCTATTTCTAAACAAACAAACAAAAAGTATTTATTTGACTTTTTGTATTGTGAATGCCCTTGGTTTTATTTTGCCTGTTCCCAGCACCCACCTCCTTTCTCAAAAACTGGTTTATATAACGTTTGAGTCTCACAAACTGTTTCAAGCACCATGCTTCAGGGTGAAACTGGCTCTCAAATGATCCAAGGCAAGGAAGAATTGAACAGCTAAATAGGATTTGGAAGTTCCAAAGAGTAGGCTGAGTAACATATTTAGAGTACTACCATCTAAAATTTTCTGGATCCTTGGACACAATAGTACAGGGAAAATGTGGTTTATGTAGCTAATCATTGTTTAGATGAGTATAAAAAGAATATTGACTGGCTCACATTAAGAGAAGTTCTACTGCAAAAGTATCTCATCTACACGAGGCTAACTTGAGGCTCTTTTAACATGATTGAGTTAAAGGATTTCAAGAGAAAAGAAATGAACAGTGTAATTTTCTATGATTGCTCCTACTATTATGCTTAAAGTGACATGTTTATTTCTATTTTAATAAAAGATAGAAGCTCTTAAGCGTGAAACAGCTGGGTTTAGAGAGGGTTTGATTAATTAAGCAAGTAAATGCTTCACAAAAACACTCTACCATTTGGTTAAAAGATAGTCGCTGCTCAGGAGAGGGCTGCAAGTGTAATATTGAAAAATACCATTTCACTGAAAACAGTATGTTGATGGAAAGTGAATTGAACCCCATAATCAAATTTGTCATTGTAAAGTAGGCTGGTTTTCTCCCCTAGCAGACATTAATTGAATACAAACAGTCACACTATGTTTTCAGTCTACAGTTAAAATTATTTTAATTTCCTACAAGTCTTACAGCTTTGGAAAGAAGACAGGAGATTTTGGAAAAGAGCACTATGCTTTTCATTCTGCGTACCTGAGACATTTATATACTACCAGTCTAACCTTAGTGAAATATAGATAGAAGATAGATAGAGAGATAGATCTTTGAGATACAGATATCTATCTATCTATATAGATATCTATATTTATATTTATATATCTCTCCAAGATTTTGCAAGGGACAAAAACCAACTCTAAGTAACGTAAGTAGAAAAGGGAAATTATTGGCTTTTGAATCCTTAAAACAGAGTGAAGGCTGCAAAAGCTACACTGCATTCAGGTGACCTCTCCCTCTCTCTCTCCCTCTCCCTCCTTTTGTCTCTCCCTTTCCCTCTCATATACATACACACGCACACACACACACACACACTCTTTCTCTGAGTTGGCCTCATTCCATCTGGCCAACTGGTCCTATAAGTCTACTGTATACCACAGAGAACTTTATCTTACAACTTTACTATCTTGACCAAACAAGACAGAGACTTCTCACAAGGAATAACTCTAATTGGGCACGGGAGGTCAAAAGCCCATGACTTAACCAATTACCAAGGCCCAGTGCATGGGTACCTTGACTGGCTACCCCCCAGAACAATATGTTTCAAGTAGGAGTAATAGAAGTCCTCTAAAAAACAGGTGTGATTTTCTGAGAAGATAAAACATTATCACACCATGCTGGCAAAATTTCTATTCTACCTTTTTTTTAGGAGCACAGACACAAAAGGCACAGGGAGCCGAGGTGATTCACTCCAGATCTGGGCTGCCCAACATGGCGGCCACCAGACACATGTGGCTAAGAGCCCTTGAAATGTGCATGAGAGGTGTCATACACACTGGATTTTGAAGACTTACTAAAAAGAGAATGTAAAAATCTCGTAAATAATGACATATTAATTACATAATGAAATAATATCTTGGATATTATTATATTAAATAAGCTTTATTATTTTTTAAAATTTTTAACTTTCTAAATGTGGCTATCAGAACACTTAAACTTAAATATGTGGCTTATATTCTATTTCTATTGGGGATGGCTGTCTTAGAAACTGAGGGTTCCAAAGAGCTTCGGGTCTTGTTTTGCCCTCTCAAGGAAAGCACATCTAGCAAATGGAAAGAAGAGAAGTATAGAATTAATTTCCATCTTACACAGCATGTCATAAGGGTACTTGGTGTGTTTGGTTAGATGATGTGAATGTTTTTTTCTTCACACTTGCCAAAGTCCCTGTTTTGGTATCTCCCAGTCATACCCTTAGGGAATTATATCAAATATCATCATCCATCTCTTTCAGGAAGCACCAAGCAATAGCCAACGCACACAGTTATAAATCTTTATCCGCACACCAAAGCCACATATAAATCCATAAGCTACCAAGTCTTCATGTCATCCTATGAGGCAGGCTGAAGGGTGATTCGGGGTAAAATGTGTGCTTTGTCAGTGTTATTGTGTCACAAAGATTCCAGATAGTAGATGCAGCTACCTTTAGTCTCCAGCCTCTTGATGTCCAAGTGTGGCAATCTGATGAATCTGAACAGCTCTCTTGTTTGATGTTAGCTCATTTTCTAGTATGACCCGTTTTTCTGCAAGAAGCCAATTTAGAGTGGTGAAGAGAACAAAAGTCCAGGTTGGAAAATTCATTGTCTTTCATTCAGAATGCTTTAGATAGGAAACAAATTTAGATAGTACAGCTTTGCTTCTCTGTATACAGAAAGCATGCAAGACTGCATATTTCACCAACTTCCCCTTTCAGCATCCCAGGAGAGGAGGGCGGCAAGTCTCTGCCTCTAGCTGACACGAGGATTTAGAGATGTCTATTTTAGTAGAAGCCTGCCCCTAAAAGCTTGTGACCTAAAAGAAGCCCTTCAACCTTCTTGCCTGCTGGTTTCTGTCTCAGTTATATAACAGGGCATCCAAGGACACTTAAAATATTTTCAAATGCAAACTGTAATATACCCTGCTTAAAAGCTTCTGAGGGCTGCCCTCTCCAATAAAGTAGAAAGATTTGCCATGGCCTCTAACACCCTACAGCAGAGGTCCTCAACCTCCAGACCATGAACCAATACTGGTCTGTGGCCTGTTAGTAACTGGGCCGCACATCAGGAGGTGAGAAGCGGGCAAGCAAGTGAAGCTTCATCTGTATTTACAGCCACTCCCTATCACTAACATTACCGCCTGAGCTCCACTCCTTGTCAGATCAGTGGCAGCATTAGATTCTCATAGGAGCTTTGACCCTATTGTGGACTCACATTCCTTATGATTATCTCAGGTGGAGCTGAGGCAGTGATGCTAGTGCTGGGGTGTGGCTGCAAATACAGATAAACATTACCAGTGAAGTTTGACTACACATCCTCTCCTTTCCCAACTGTGGAAAAACTGTCTTCCACAAAACTGGTCCCTGATGCCAAAAATGTTGGGGACCACTTCCCTACAGAATCTGACCTGGCCTGTACCTCCAGCTCATCTCCTGCTACCTCCTTCATGTCACAACCATATGTCTTGCCTTTTTTTTTTTTTTTTGAGGTGATGGAGCTGGTCCTGCCCAAGAGTCTTTACCTGGGCAATGTCCGCTGCCTGGTACACTCTTCCCTCTAATTCTTGCCTCTTGCCTTCTTAGCAGGATCTTCCTTCCTAAATCAACCCGAGAAGTTTTCTGTACTTTCATGGGTCCAATGTGTTAAAAGTTGTAGTTCAGGGCCACCAAGTCAGTTAAGACAGGAGAGGTCAAGTTCCCAGAAGAAAGTCAAGCAGAAAGGAGTGAGTCTCACAGTCTCAGCCACTTTTCCTGCAGAGATACCAGCCTATTTGTAAAAGGTATAGAAACACAAAAACAGAAAAATTAGCTGTGAAAAGGCTGAGGAACCACACAGAGTTCTTGACACTATCACAGTACTGAAGATTTTTAAAGGTAGAATTTAGGGTCTGGCAAGGAAAAGCTGCCTGATAAACACCCCAGGCATCTAGATGAGAGTGCTAAAGCACCTCATCCTAATACCGTGTTTCTCAACGTATGATCCATGAATCCCTAGGGGTTCCAGACACTCTTTCAGAGGGTTCAAGAGGCCAGACTATTGTCATAATAACATCTGCCTTTTTTACTGTGTTGATATTTGCCCTGATGACACAAAAACGATGGTAAGCGCCTCACCCCAAATCAAGGCAACAGCACCAAAGTATTAGCAGTCATTGTGTTCATCACCACCAGGTACTCAGAAAAGGAACAAACCAGCAAAGTCAGTTTCATCTAAGGATACCATTGATTGATCATGCAATAAAAATGATTAATTTTTAAAAATTTTGACCCTTCAGTAAACTTTTTTTTAGTATTCTGTGTGACAAAATGGAAAGTATACATGAAGTACTTCTGATGCAAGCTGAAATATGATAGTTACCTTTAGAAAAAGGAACTATGTGATTTTTTTGCTGCAAATTAAAGTAGCCTCTTTTGTCACATCACAACATTATTACTTGAGAGAACCAATTATGGTTAATCAAACTTGAATTGGTAGACATTCTCAAAAATGTGCAAAGTGAATCTGTCTTTTAAAGGAAAAATGCTGAGTTTAAGTGAAAATTAGAATTTTGAAAAACTTGAATCCAAAACACTATGAGCTTGATAGAGTCCCAATATTTAAAGGGTTTCAATATAAGATTGATGATGGGCTGTGCACAGTGGCTCAAGCCTGTAATCCCAGCACTTTGGGAGGCCGAGGTGAGAGGACTGCCTGAGCCCAGGGGTTCGAGACCAGCCTGGACAACTTGGCGAGACCTTGTCTTTACAATAAATCAAAAACTTAGCCGGGCATGGTAGCATGTACCTACAGTTCCAACTACTTGGAAGGCTGCGGCAGAAAGATTGCCCGAGCCCAGCAAATCGAGGCTGTGGTGGCCATGAGTGTCATTGACAAAGTGAGACTCCAATTTAAAAAAAAGATATTTGCTACTGTATAATAAATTATGTTAATCCTTGAAGATTTCTGTAAGTCAATGACCAATATGATTCAAATGACCAATGCATGATGTTATGAAATCATGCATTTATAAAAATCCCATCATAGTGCAAGATAGAATAATAGATTTTAATGAAAGAGTTCAAAGAGTTCTTTGATGTGGTTTTAGATTCCACCTTGTGACTAATCTTTAAGAAACTACCACTTGTCGAATTGTGCTACAGTATTAAAGTATAACCACAATCATCTGAAAAGTGTATTAAAGTACTCTCCAATTGCATATTTGTGTAGAGCTGGATTTTCTTCATATGCCTTAAAGTAGCATATTGATACAGATTGAATGCAGACACAGGTATAAGCATCTAGCTGTCTTTCATTAAGCCAGATATCAAAAGAAAATTGAAAAAAAGTGAAAAACAATATTACTACTATTACTGAAATTTTTGTTTTGGAGGATAGATATTTTTCATAAAACATATTTTTAGGTTAACATGGAATAAGTTCGTGATTATTCTTTTAAATAAATACTAAGTAAATGTTGTAAAAGTTTTGCAATTTTTAATATGGTCAATATCAACATATATAACTCACATTAACAGAAGCTCTTTGGAGAACTCAACAATTTTTAAGAGTATAAAGAAATCCTGAGACCAAAAGGTTTGAGAATCACTGATCTGGAAAAATTATCAAAATTGGCCCTATATACCATAAAATAAGGTATAAAGGCCATAAAATAAGGCCATAAAATAAGTCTTAACAAACATCAGTTTTGAAATTATTCAGAATATATTCACTCACCACAGTGAAATTAAGTTAGAAGTCAATTTTTAAAAAGAACAACTAGGAAATCTTTAGTATTTTGAAATTAATCCATTAATTTCTAAAATGTTATGTCAAGGAGAAATTTCAGACTTTAGAAAATATTCTAAAGTAAAATATTCTAAAATCCAAAAATATGACATGTCAAAATTCATAGTATTTAAATAAAGGCGTACTTAGAGAGAAATTTATAGCATTAAATGTATATACTAAAAAAGAAAAAAGCTGAAAAATAAGTGATCTAAGTAGCTATTTAGAAAAATAAATAAGAAAAACAAAAGCAAATTAAGAAAAAGGGGGAAATGATAAAGTCAGAAATAATATCTTAAAACACAAATATTGAATGGAGAATCAGCATAAAACAAAAGTTGATTCTTTGAAAATACTAAAAAGTAATAAATCTTTAAAACACCAAGAAAAATGGAGGAGAAATAAATTACCAATATCAAAATAAAGGTGTCATATAAAAAATTGTAAGATGATATGAAAATATATATATGCGAAGATGAGAAAAATCACAATTACAAAAACAGATAGAAAGAAATAGAAAATATGAATAGCTGTACACCTATTAAAGGCATTGAATGTCTAGGTCAAAAGTTCCTATAAGGAAAACTCCCTGCCTGATTTTATTGAAGTATTTTAAGGGGAAGTAACACTAATGTGAAATATTTTTTTCATAGAATATAATCATCTTTTCAACTCATCTAATGGTGCAGCATAACTTTGATGAGAACTATACAAGAAAAATATTTCTAGTCAATTTCTCCTATGAATGCAAATTAAAAATTCTAAACAAAATACTAGCGAATTGAATTCCATTATATATAAATAAGATAATGGTCAAGGCTTATTTTAGCAATGCAAGATTGGTTTACCATTCAAAAATCAATGGAACATGAACACACACACACACTCACATACACTCACACAAATATGCTATTATATGGAGAGATTCCCAGTTTCCAGTCAATATGTGAAGAGCTTGGAAGTCTCCAGTTGTATTCTCACAATAAGGAAAAATACACACACACACACACACACGTACACACACACCGAGCAAACTGAAAATTGACAATTCTTACATCTATCAGAGAATTGAGGTCCCAAAGCAATCTGCTGCTCTGAAAAGTAAAGAAGCAGACAGACACAGAGAATCTCAGCTTGACAGAAGCAGAAGTCCTCAGATGGACAAGTTTGAGAGTTTAAAACTCCACAAGGGTCCAGTCTTAGGCATCCCCACACTACTATGAGTTTCACCTCCAGAAACCCTACTCTGTTCTCACTGTGAAGATCCCTCATGATTCCAGCAGGCAAAGTAAGACAGCAACCAGTTAAAAATCGGTCCAGAGCATTCTGTTCTCCCTAGCTGAGGCCCTCAAGGAAAACCATTTTACTGTAGCCTAATTTGGATTTTATCTGGGCCTAGTTGGCTTAGAAGAAAGGAAATGCTCAACTCATGCTCACTAAGAGATTGAGACCTGATCACAGGACTATAGAACTCTTCCCCTCCCCCACGCCTCACCGCCATATCAAGAAGGCTCTTGTATAATAATGGAGGACAAAGAATTACAAGCCTTAGACTCTACTTAAAAACCCACAGACAACAGGAGAGACAAAAACAAGGACACTAGAGGAGATTTTAGACTCTGACACTATTGCTACAGCAAACAGTAAATACACAGCCTAACACCTAGCCAGATAAACATAAACCTCACACTAATGTCGTATCTACCTCAGTTCCTATTACTCAATAAACGAATCTAGGCTTTCAGCAAAAAATTCCAAATGACAAAAAAATTACTAATCACTAAAAGCCAAAAAACACAGTCTGAAGAGACAAAGCATGTATTAGAACCAAACTCAAACATGCAGAGGTTTTGGAGTAATCAGACAGGGAATTTAGAATAAGTGTTATTAAAATGCTAAGGGTTTTAAGGGACAAAGTGAACAATAGGCAACAGAGCAGATGGTTCATGTAAGCAGTGAGATGAAAACTCCAAAAAGACAAAGCGTTAAACAGAAATGCTAGAAATCAAAAGCACTGTCACAGAAACAAATGCCTTTGATGAGTTCATCAGTAGATGAGACATGCCAAGGAAAGAATCAGTGATTCTAAAGATATTTCAATAGAAATTTCCAAAGCTAGCCCCTCGCGGGTGGGCGGCAAGGGTCGTCGGCGGGGTGGGCAGGCCCGGACGGCGCCATGTCGGCTGGCGGCCCATGCCCTGCCGAAAGGGGCCCGGGGACGCCTCCTGCTCCGTGTGGGTCTCTGCTGGCGGGGTCTCCATGTACCGGTGGCTGGATGTGCTGGAGAAGGAGATCGACAAGGCCTTCGTGGACATGGGCCTGCTGCTGGGCGTGATCGACCCAGACCAGGCGGACATCACCTACGAGGGGCAGCAGAAGATGAGCTCCTGCTTCACGCATCTCTGCCACAAAGCCCAGACCGTCTCCCAGATCAACCACAAGCTCGAGGCACAGTTGGTGGATCTGAACTCTGAACTGACAGAGACCCAAGCAGAGAAGGTGGTGTTGGAGAAAGAACTGCTTGATTAGCTCTTGCAGTTGCACTCTATCCAGCTTCAGCTTCATGCTAAAACTGGTCAGAGTGTTGACTCTGGTACCATTAAGGCAAAACTGGAAAGAGAGCTTGAAGCAAACAAAAAAGAAAAAATGAGAGAAGCTCAGCTTGAAGCTGAAGTGAAATTGTTGAGAAAGGAGAACGAGGCATATAGCTGTTCTCCAGGCTGAAGTTTATGGGGCAAGACTGGCTGCCAAGTACTTGGACAAGGAACTAGCAGAATGGGTCCAGCAATTGCAATTACTAGGCCGAGATATGAAAGGACCCACTCATGATAAGCTTTGGAACCAATTAGAAGCTGGAATTCATTTGCATCGTCACAAAACTGTGATCAGAGTCTGTAGAGGGCATAACGACTTGAAACGGCTGATGCCGGCACCACCAGGTCACGATCAAGATTCCTTGAAGAAAAGCCAAGGTTTTGGTCCAATCAGAAAAGTTCTCCTCCAGCCGGGCTCGGTGGCTCAGCCTGTAATCCTGCGCCTTTGGGAGGCTGAGCTGTGTGGATTGCCTGAGTCCGCGGGTTCGAGACCCGCCTGGGCAGCAAGACCTCATCTCCACAATAAATAAAAAAATCAGCCGAGCGTGGTAGCACGTGCCTGTAATTCTGGCTACTTGGAAGACTGAGGCCGAAGGATCGCCGGAGCCCAGTAGGTTGAGGCTGCGGTGGCCGGAAGCGGCCACTGCACTCTAGTCTGGGCAACAGAGTGAGACTCCAACTCAAAAAAAAAAAAAGAAAAGAAAAGTTCTCCTCCTAAGGAAGATCATGAAGGACTTGGCATCTCAATTACAAGTGGGAAGGAACATGGTGTTCCAATCCTCATCTCTGAGATTCATCCAGGGCTACCAGCTGACAGATGCGGGGGGGGTCTCCACGTTGGAGATGCGATTTTGGCAGTAAATGGAGTTAACCTAAGGGACTCAATGCATAAAGAAGCTGTAGCCATTCATTCCCAGCAGAAAGGAGAAACTGAATTTGAAGTTGTTTATGTTGCTCCTGAAGTAGATTCTGATGACAAAAATGTAGAGTATGAAGATGAGAGTGGACATCGTTACCGTTTGTACCTTAATGAATTAGAAGGAGGTGGTAACCCTGGTGCTAGTTGCAAAGACTCAAGTGGGGAAATTCAAGTGTCACAAGGATTTAATAAGAAGGCAGTAACTGACGCACATGAAAATGGAGACCTGGGAACTTCGAGTGAAACTCCACTAGATGACAGTGCTTCAAAATTAGATGATCTGCACAGTCTGTATCACAACAAATCTTATTGAATTGACTGTCTCTCTAGACACATTGATTAATCAGACTGTTCTGAATTTGGGACACTAGGGAAGATGGTGACGAAGACTATAGAAGAAGGGAGGCTGTTGGCTGCCTAAACGAAAGGCAGGTACCTCAGGGCTTCATGTGAAAAATTCTGAATGCATAAAACCCCCTGTTTTCTGTGGTATACTGTTAGTGATCGCATGTTAAGCAATTTCATTTTCTTGAAACTGTAAGCACCAAAGCATGTGTTTCTCAAAGGGACATCACAGACTTTTAAGTGCCACATGGCACACCACTGTTTCATTTGGCTCCTCTTCCATTTAGTAGAATGACAGTGCTGACTGGAATTTTATAAAATATAATATTCAAATGCAGAGAGTAAGTGGATTCATATTGCATATTCCAGAATGTTAACTGTGGTATTTCAGAGAACAGAACTTGACTCAATGAATTACCAATGTGACTTAATTTTTTTCTAACTGAAAGAATGTTTTTAGACTTAAAAAATTTTTTTGTTGTGCATCCTGATATCTGAATCCATTACTAGTGATTGAGTTTGCCTTTCAGCTTTATTCAATGCATACAAAATAGTTTTATTTAAACAATCTTTTATCAATCAGTGCTGTGCTAGAAATACTTTCTGAAATTTTACTATACATTTTACTTTTTTGGTTGCTAAATGCAGATGAGTATAAAATATCTGTTCTCCATGATGTTGATCTGTGTGCATTGCATTGGAGCATTTACTCATTAATATTTAGCTCAGATGTTTTCTTTCTGGGATCCACAAAGACAATTCCATACATTTTGGGTTGTTCATAAAGTTTATCTTGCTATAACAGTCCTGGCACCTACAGGTAAATTTTTCTGGTAGTAAAACTCACATTTATTATTAAGTCACGCAATACAGTGCATTCAAACAGCAACTTTCTCTCTGAGTAGCTGATTTGCCCAAATCATCTGATAAGTCGGGGGCAAAGTTGGGCAAGATGAAGTGAAGACATTTGATACAGTAATTGTTCTGATTGGGTTTTCGTGTCAGTGTATGTTTGACTAAAGAACTTTTTATTTGTAAACTCTGTGACTTTGCATTTTTCTTGTAGGCAAAAAAGTGGTGGGGAGAAACCATTTTCCCAGGCTCTCCCTCACCATTGCAGCAGGAGAGATACTACCTGGCTTTGCCTCACCACTTCAGCGCCTGGCAGGGCACTGGCAGCAGGGGCTACAGAGGGAGTCCAGAGGCAAAGTCCCACGGAAGAGGACAAGAGAGGAACCCCATCACCATCCTGTAGGAGGGGCAAGAAAGTGCTCCAACTTGTTTACGGGAGCAACAGACCCAATCTCTGTGACTGGCAGATGAACTACTCAGGGATTGATTGTGACCCAGAAGATAGAATATCCTGAAAGCACAAACTTTGGAGGGACCTGATGAGTTCCAGGCACTCCACCCCCTACCCTGATCTAGCCACAGGACAAAGGGTGTGGCCAGAAAAGGACAAAAAAGAACTCCAAAGAGATTAGTGGTGAGTCTGGGGCTGACCCAAACCTCCTCCTCCCTAGCAATCCTCTGAATGTCAGACCCACAGAGCTGGGCCATGACTGAGAGTGACAAACCCAGGTGGAGCCTGGATGTCAGTCGCAATGGGAGAACTCCATTCTAGGATAAGCCTGGCTGGAGAACCCCCCTCTCCACCCCCCCCCCCCCCCCGTGAGTTCATACCTGGGGAAGAGACAATCCCGTACCTCCCCATGGGTGGAGATCTCCCTGACCAAATGGGAGTGGGAGGGGAGGACTGCAGCCCCACCCACCTCCACTGCCACTCCTCCTTCCCTGCTTGTTCCCTGAGGAGACAGTGAAAGAGGTGGCTCTGCAGGAGAGAACTGATTAGAGGAACAATTACAGAACCTGCCACAAGAGGGCAGATTTTTTTTTTTAATTTTCAATTTTTAAAAAAAATTTTGTCTGTTAGTTCATCTATTTTTTTAGATCTATTTTTTGTTTGTTAGTTCATCTATTTTTTAAAAATATTTTTCCTTTGTGCGTGAATGTGTATGTGAGGGTTTGATCTGCATCCCCCCTACATTTTTTTTTTCGTTTTCTGTTTCTTTCTTCTTTTATTTGTCATTTTCTGTTTATGTGTGTATGTGAATGATTGAGTGTTCATCTTTCAATTTTGTTGTTGCTGTTGGTTTGTTTTTGCTCTTTTGTTCTTCTGGTTTTTTCATTTTCATTTCTTGTAGTTTAAGGTGTGTATCACTATATGTGTGAGGAATCTACCTGAATTCCTTTTTTTTTCCCTTCTAGTCTTTCCGTTTTTCTTCTCTATTCACTTTGTGCTAGGCATGTGTGTGTGTGTTTCGTTTTCTAAGTCTTTTGTTGTTGTTGTTTGTTTTGTTTCACTTTGTTGTTATTCCAGTTTGTTTTGGGGTGTGTGTGTATGTCTGTGTGTGTGTGTGTTCAATTGTTTTTTGCATTGGTTTCTACTCTGCAATGTCAAATAGAGTGGTGGTGGGGAGTGGATCTCAGGGAACACATACCGCAATAAATGAACATTGTAATTTGCGAGTAATTTCTGAATCCTAGTGCTGCATCCCCTACTTGTTCGAATTTCAAAAACTACAAAAGACAGCAAAGCTTCCCATCTACCATCCTATTTCAAAATAGAACAAATCCAGAGCCCAGATCAGGGAAGAATAGAGGACTGGGCAAACATCAGAAGGAAAAGCCTCTCTCACTGACACTGAATAACAGAACTAAAGAGAAAAATAAGAGATCTGTCACAAATGAGGAAAGACCAAAGGAAGACGTCAGGCAATTTCAAGGGTACCAAAGACAAAACTCCTGAAAAATCAGACCTTGGTGCCCAAACAACGGAAGTCACCAACAACTGGCCCCAGAATATGATAGGGATTAGGAAATGGATGGAAAGAATGAAAAAGACTCAAGAAAGACAAGATACAACACTGAAAGAACTTGTAACAGAGGTTTTGGCAATAAAAAATTTCATCCAGGAAATAAATAATAAGATTACAATCAGGGAAAGCAGAATTAATCTAGCTGAAGAAAGAATCTCAGAACTTGAAGACCAGAACATGGAATTAACCCAACTTGTAAAAAACATAGAAAGAAGACTCAGGAAGAAGAACAAAGCCTACAAGAGATGTGCGATTATATCAAGAGGCCAAACCTATGCCTGATTGGTATTCCAGAAGAAGAAAGGGAAATGGAGAACAACTTGGAGCAAGTATTACAGGAGGAAAACCAAGAAAACTTTCCCCATCTCACCAAAGATGTGACCAGCCAAGCACAAGAGATACAGAGAACCTTCACAAGACATCAATTGAGAAGACCAATCCCTAAACACATAATAATTTGCCTACACAAAGTAAGCACAAAATAAAAACTCCTCAAGGCAGCAAGAGAGAAAGGCTAGACTACTTACTGGGGAAAATCAATTAGAATAGCAGCAGACTTATCGGCAGAAACACTACGAGCAAGAAGGGACTGGAGCCCTATATTCAAAGTCCTCAAAGATAAACAATTTCAACCAAGAATTTCCTATCCAGTCAAACTTAGCTTCATCAGTGATGGAGAATTAAAATCCTTCCCAGACATCCAATGCATAAGAGATTTTGCAGCTCCAGACCAGATCTACAGGAGACACTTGAAAAGATATTAAACACAGAAGAAAGAAAGAAAAAAAAATGACTTCCCAAGAGAACAGCAGAGTACAGAATCAACAGAGAATACAGTGCAACAAGAAACTTGAAAACACACACACACATCGACCCCAAAGCCAAAAGAAAACAAGCAAAGAAAAAAATTGTATAAGAACCTCATGACAGCGATAAACAATCACATTTCAATAATCAGCCTGAATGTGAATGGACTAAATGCACCACTGAAAAGACACAGAATGGCAAACTGAATAAGAAACCCTGACCCAATTATTTGCTGCATCCAGGAGACACATCTCACTATAAGGGATGCACACAGACTCAAAGTTAAAGGATGGAAAATGAGTTTCCAGGCAAATGGATCACAAAAGAAGGCAGGAGTTGCTATTTTATTGTCAGACAAAACAACCTTTAAGCTATCAAAAAATTTAAAAGAAGCAAAAGGACACTACATAATGATAAAAGGTTCAATCTGTCAACAAGAAATATAGATCCTAAACACGTATGCACCCAACACAGGAGCACCGGCATTTATAAAGCAACTGCTAAGTAAACTAAAAAAAGATATTGACCCTAACACTATTATAGCAGGGGACTTGAATACCCCACTAATAGCCCTAGTAGATCATCGAGGCAAAAAATCAACAAGAGCATCCAGAACCTAAATTTGACACTTGACCAAATGGACTTAATAGATACCTACAGATTATTCCACCCAACACTCACAGAATACACATTCTACTCATCACCACATGGAATGTACTCCAAGATCGATCACATCTTTGGCCATAAATCAAGCATAAACAGATTCCATATGGTTGAAATCTTGCCATGCACATTCTTAGTGGAATAAAAAGAAATATTAACACCAACAAAATTTCCCCAAAACCCATAAAGACATGAACACAAAACAGCATGATGCTGAATAACTACTGGGTCAACACTGAAGTCAAAGCAGAAATTAAAAGATTCCTGGAAACAAATGAAAATGAAGAAGCATCTTATCAAAACCTCTGGAATGCCATGAAATCAGTTCTAAGTGGGGAATTTGTATCTCTATGAGCAGCACACATCAAGAAAATGGAAAGATCACAAGTGAAGAGTCTAACAAATCATTTAAGGGAGCTGGAAAGAGAAGACCATCAAAACTCCAACTTTAGCAGAATAATCCAAATCACCAAAATAAGAGCCCAAATATGGAACATAGAAGAAAATATCATAGAAAACCAACAAAACAAAAAGCTGGTTCTTTGAAAGAATTAACAAGCTAGATGGACCCCTAGCCAGAATGGCCAAGAAAAAGAGAGAAAAAGCCCAAATAAACAGAATCAGTAATACAAAATCTCAAATCACAACTAATCCCAAAGAAATACAAAAGATTGTCAGAGATTACTACATACACTTATATGGAAACAAACTTGGTAACCTTGATAAATGAAAGAGAGGACTTTCTGACATCACACAACCTCCCCAGGTTGAAACAAGAAGACATTGAGACACTAAATAGACCAATAACAACCTAGGAAATTGACTCTGCCATACGAAAACTACCTACAAAAAAAAACCCTGGACCAGATGGCTTTCCAGCAGAATTCTACAAAATATACAAGGAGGAATTGATGCCAATCCTATTGAAAGTATTCCAGGCAATTGAGAAAGACGGAATTCTCTCCAAATCATTTTACTAACATCACACTGATATGCAAACTGGGTAAAGATCCAAAAAAAAAAAGAGAACTACAGGCCAATATCCCTCATGAACATAGATGCAAAAATCCTCAACAATATTCTAACAAATTGGACCCCAAAACACATCTCAAATACCATCCACCATGATCAAGTAGGCTTCACCCCAGGATACAGGACTGGTTCAACATTTGCAAGACCATAAATGTAATTAAATACATCAACAGATGTAAAAACAAGAACCACATGATTATATTATTACATGCAGGAAAAGTTTTTGACAAAATCCAGCATCCTTCTTGATAAAAACCCTCAAACACCTACATATAGAAGGAACATATCTCATGATAAACCCACAGTTAACATATTGCTAAATAGACAGAAACTGGAAACATTTCCCCTGAAATCTGGAACAAAACAAGGCTGCCCACTCTCACTTGTCTTGTTCAACATTGTGTTGGAAGTCCTAGCTCGGGCATTTAGACAAGAGAAGGAAATCAGGGGTATCCAAATGGGAAAAAGAGGAAGTCAAGTAAACCCTCTTTGCTGATGATTCAATCCTATACCTTAAAAATCCAAGGGAATCTGTCAAAAACCTGCTTGCACTGATAAAGGACTTTGGCAAAGTCTCAGGGTACAAAATAAATGTGTAAAAGACAGCTGCATTCCTATACACTAACAACAAGCAGACAGAGACCCAAATTAAAAGCACAATCTCATTCACAATAGCCACAAAAAAATGAAATACCTTGGCATCTTCCTAACCACAGAAGTGAAAAACTTTTACAATGAGAACTACAAAACCTTGCTCAAAGAAATCCTAGAAGACATAAACAAATGGAAAAATATTACATGCTCATGGATAGAAAGAATCAACATTGTTAAAATGTCCATCCTACCAAAGGCAATCTACAGATTCAATGCAACACCCATTAAGTTACCAACATCATTCTTCTCAGACCTGGAAATGACAATACAGAAATTCATATGGAAACATAAATGACCACGAATAGCCAAAACAATCCTTAGCAAAAGAAACAAAGCAGGAGGTATCACACTTCCAGACTTTAAACTTTGCTATAAGGCTACAGCATACAGTGATCAAAACAGGCTGGTATCGGTACAAAAACAGGCATATAGATCAATGGAAAGAGATTCCAGAAGCAAAGCCTCAATTTCTCAACCAACTCATCTTTGACAAAACCTCCAACAACAACTACTGGGGAGAGGAGAACCTATTCAGTAAATGTTGCTGGGAAAACTGACTGATCACACGCAGAAGATTGAAACAGGACCCCTACCTATCACCATACACAAAAATTAACTCTAAATGAATCAAAGACCTAAACGTAAAACCTCAAGCTGTAAGAATCTTAGAAAACGCAGGAGACACCCTTATGGAAATTGGAACTGCCAACCAATTCTTATTCAGAACCCTAAATGCTCATAACTTAAGAAATAAGATAGACAAGTGGGACCTCATCAAACTAACGAGCTTCGGCAAAGCAAAAGAAACCATCAAGAGAGCAGGGAGACAGCTTGCAGAATGGGAGAGAATATTTGCCAACTATATACCTGACAAAGGCCTAACATCTAGGATCTATGAGGAACTCAAGTGCACTTAAAGGAAAAAAACAAACAACCCCATTAAAAAGTGGGCAAAAGACATGAATAGACACTTTTCAAAAGAATTTATACAGGCAGCTAACAGACACATGAAAACGTGCTCAGCCTCACTCATCATCAGAGAAATGCAAATCAAAACCACACTGAGATACCACCTAAACCCAGTAAGAATGGCCATCATTAATAAAACAAACAACAACAGATGCTGGTGAGGATGTAGAGAAAAAGGAACGCTTCTACACTGCTAGTGGGAATGCAAACTAGTGCAACCTCTTTGGAGGACAATGTTATGGTTTCTGAAAGAACTGGAAATTGACCTTTCATATGACCCAGCAATTCCCCTATTGGGAATATACCCGGAGAAACTCAAATCATTTTACAAAAAAGATACCTGCACACATATGTTTATTGCAGCTCTATTCACAATAGCAAAAGCATGAAACCAACTATGTTGCTCATCAAAGATGGACTGGATAAAAAAATGTGGTACATATATGAAATGGAATATTATGCAGCCATAAAGGACAAACATATGGACTTTGCGGCAACTTGGATGGATTTACAGTTGATCATATACTCAATGATCTATCACAGAAACAAAGAACAGATACCATATGTTCTCACTCATAAGCAGATCTTGAACAATTATAATACATAAGAAAGCAATTGGCAGTAGTGGGAAACTGTCGGGGGGGTGGGATTGGCAGTTGAGGGAAACTGCTGGGAGAGGGAGGGGCATACCTCATCAACAAGGGTACCTGCATAATCAAAGTTTGTATACCTAACACTGAATTTACCCCACATCTTTATAATAAAAAGAAAGTAAATATGATATAAATGAATATACCATGTTTATAGATGACATGACTCAAAACTGAAAGTGTTAATTCTCTCCAAATTTATTCAGTACTATTCTGATTAAAAACCTCAGAAAGTTTTTTGCAGGGGTCCAGCCTCCGCTGATCAGGGCCTGAGTTGGGGGGAGGGAATGAGAAAAGAAAGAGACAGAGAAACAGTGGGATTAGGAAGACTTCCTCTCAGGTAGCAAGGAGTGAGAGAGAGCAAATTTATTTTAATGCATGCCTCTTATATAGGACAAAAATCTCACAAAGGAAGGCGAGACCATACAAGCAGGATATGTTAATGTTTGAGTTAAATCACACAAGCAGGGTAGGTATCAGTGACTAAACTATGCATATCTTAACATCTATGCTAAGCAAGGCAATCACTTAGGATGACCAGGTGTTCTGGGCCACACGTGGTGCCACTTGTCTATCCATAGAAATGCAACCAAAAGGTCAGGGAAGACAAAGAAAAATGTAGGCTTAGTTCCTTGAACATAAGACAAAGAATACAAGGACTCTGTCTGCTTGTGCTCTTGGTTTCCTTCATCTCCTCCTTTTCCTTTTCTTTTAAGTGCAGTTTATGGACTTCTATTTGGAGCTGCCTGATGGCTCGTCCTCCTGCCCGGAGGCAGACTGGGAGACAAAACAGTAAAATTAAAATTAGCACTCCCAATGCTATTAAAGAATATACTGTAGACCATAGGCTATGTGACATACCAATTGCTTAATTTTGCCAAGAATATCATTAGCCAATGAACTAGCAGGCAATAAAGGTGACCCAGCTGTAGAAATCTTTACACTATCTTGATGTAATCGAGCAATTTTCAAAGAAACATTATTAGAAGACCAAATTCCCAACAAATGATTTTTAGCCAGATTCCAATGCCATTCAGAACCATTATAAGGCTTAGAGGTTACACAAATCTGTTAGAACTCTGCATGACATTTTAACATAACCCGAGTCTTTAAAGCAGCAACCTGGTCTCCAAGAACCAGGACCATTTGTTCCAATGTGTTGAGTCGCACCTCCAATTTAATGTCAATGGCTTCTTGGCTGGATAGAGCAGTGGAAATGTTCTTAGCCAGATTGTCCACATACTGAGCAATGTGGATTTTTTGAGTCAAAGCTATTGCTGAAGCAGTGGCTGTTGCAATTAGTGTAACCAATGCAGTAACACCAGCAACTACAAGTCCAATAAATCTTCGCTGGTGGTCAGCACATGCCAGCCAGAGTCCTGATACCATGGCCCAGAAATATTTACAGGCATCATAACAAAAGAGGATTGATGCAATACCACAACCTGCTATCCTCTATTTTGAGGAGTGAGATTACAATGAGAACACTTTAAGGAAAAATAAGAGGACTCCATAGGAATTTTCCAGGGGCCTGTCAGTCAAACATAAGGGGTGGGAGCACAGGCAAACACTTCATGGGAACCATTGTAAGACAGCTAATTCGATTTAGACTGGTGGGAGATGATAATGGGCCCTAAGGCTGCCATAAGCTTCCAAATACCAAGCTGAGGGCATCCTGCTGAGGTGGAAAGGATTGTCTCCACCTACCCTCTGGGGGTTTTTAACGCGCTATAACTCAGTCTCAGCTAGTGGATTAGGAGTAGCCCAGCTCATGACCCCTTCATCAGTTCCGGGGATACAGTGCCATGTAGCCATAGGATAATGACACCTACACCAGGGCAGAAACTGAGAAAACAAAAATGATACTGCCTCGGAACAGGGGGAATCTCCATGAGGTAGAGCCTTAGTAAAAGGTGTAGTATGAGACTGCAGTGGGTCATTGTCAGTCTTGATAGATTTTGGAATGCCCATGATAGCAAAAGCTGCAAAATAATGGGCTATGACATATCGAGTCACTTTGCCTGACCGGACTGAGGCAAAAATAATGTGCACATAAGCCAACTTTCCAAAAGAAGGGATGTGTATGACATCCATTTTCCATAGGTGTCCTGGAAACAGACCTCGGGGATTCACGCCCTCAGTAGGAGGGGAGTTTCCTGCAAGACATTTGCAACTCATAAATTCAGACATTTGCAACTCACAAACTCTCATGACTTTGACCTTGACAAGGAATCAAAAGTTTACTAGAGATTATTATGCTAAACCATGAATGGTTGGGCTGTCCTGATCTTGTACTGAAGGAGATTTGCTGAGGGGCATGGGATAGGCTGCTGTTTGTCCTGTAGTAGAATGTCTGGACACTTTCTAATGGTTACAGTGAGGCAAAAAGACTAAAGAATAGCCTTTGGGAGGCTGAGGTGAGTGGATTGCCTGAGCCCACGGGTTCGAGACCTGCCTGGGCAGCGAGACCTCATCTCTACAATAAATCAAAAAATCAGCCGGGCGTGGTAGCACATGCCTATAATTCTGGCTACTTAGAAGACTGAGGTGGAAGGATCGCCAGAGTCCAGCAGGTTGAGGCTGCAGTGGCTGGAAGTGGCCATTGCACTCCAGTCTGGGTGACAGAGTGAGACTCCAACTCAAAAAAAAAAGAAAAAAGACTAAAGAATAAGCTAAGTTTCTTTTAGGTTTCTGTAGGTACCTTTCATTCCCCATTCCTACTCTTGGAAATATTTTTATGATCCTGGGAAACAGGGTGAAGATTACTCTTCTGTAACTGCTTCCTGATGAGATTGGGCCATAGAGATGTCCCTACCTATTTATTTCCAAGGGCATGAATAGGAAATGGTGGGACCTTAACCGAATATTATTTGTATCTAATGAAATATTGAGTGAGAGCAAGGCAAAAATTATTAAGCAAACAATAATGAAAAAGACTATTGTCCCAAAAACAATTCTGAAAAAGTGAAAGTAGTCCTGAACATCATATGTAAGTTTAGCCAAAGCTTCTAATTCATTAACATAAGTTGAAATATTCTCTTGCAAGTTATCTATAGTTGTACCTTAACAAGGAAATGCAGCCACTTCAACAAAGTCTGAAGAAAGAAAAATAGAAAACATTAGAGATATGTAGTTAGTTTGTAGCTTAAATTGAGAATTCAAAACATGAAAACATTGGCAAGAGAAAACAGTTTCCTTTTGTTTTTATAATAGGTTTATATGCTAGAAGGTGAAGCCCAGGTATTTTGCCAGTCATCCTATGTTGAATGGTAATTCTTATGCCTGGTCTGCAGGAAATTCAGGAGGAGGGTGTGGGGCAGGTATGGTTCCTAGAGCTTGCTTCTTATCTCACCCTAGAGAGATTGATTGAGAACTTTAAGAGTTTAAGTATTAAAATTTTTAAAAGCATAATGTTATAACACAAGATTATAGTCGTTATTGTAAAAGTTACTTATTTAGTCAAAATGATAGTCCAAAGATTTGGGGGGGAAAAAAACTCCTTGTTTTGTTGTAACAAAGATGGTGGGGGAGGGCTAATTGAATTTTGTCTCTTTCTTCCCCCCCTCTTTTGTTTAAAGGAGAAAATTCTTTTGGATAAGGCTATATGATTTCAACATGGATGGCCAGGACCAAAAGGCTGGCACCTGTGTAAAATTAAGAAATTAATTTGGGTTCCAGTGCCCTATTTACCTGGGGGATTGTTGGGGTGGTGGTGAGCCAGTGCCAGGCAGTTTAGCACATTTGCAGGCCTTCTTAAGTGGCCACCATTTGTGAGTCGTGTTCTCTCCTCTCTTCAGAAGAGAGTGCACCTGCTTCCCAACAGCTCTTTGGCCTGCACGGTGGACAAGGTCCAGGAAGTTAAGGCCTTTTGGGGGCAACTATGCTTTCAGTGTCCTCATAGATTGTACCCATAAACAATGGACACCATCCCCTTAGCAGGTTTGTCCTTACCAGGTGTTTGATGGGCAGTTAGAGTTTTGTCACTAATGGTGACTGCCCATTAGAGTGCCTCTTTAGCCCTCTGGTTCTGCAGCTCTCCATGTTGGTACCCTATTGTTTTTCTAGTGTTTTCGCTAGAAAAAAGCCTCAAAAGTTTTTTTTAATAGGTTGCACATAAGACATTTTGATTATTTCTGTTTGTTAACAGTTTGATGCAAAACCCTTTGGAGTGAACAGACCACATGAATGTAAAATGATTTGTGCCTACTTATTTATAATTATGAACGGGCAAAGTTGTTAAAAAGAAAACCCTTATGAATGAAGATGTGGACAATTAGGTGAGAGTGATCAGTTCCCATCCTTATTGTGCTCACACAGAGTACCCAGTATTTTACCTGTCCAGCAGGAGAAGTACTAGGCTTAGTAAAAGTTACTTAACCTTATCATGGAAGGCAGGGTGTTTAGCATTTAAAGTTTTATCTTTTTCATAAGAGGGTGTTAGGCACAATAGGTGATTTAACCTTTTGTTTATAAAATACAACTTTAGCGAGCCTGATATAACAAATTGGTGTCATTTAGCACTAATGTTAACACATGGCAAAGTTGGAAGTAAAAATTTTTACTAGCGCGCTTGCAAGTTTGGTTGGAAAAAAACAGATTAAAATTACAATTGACCTTTTTGTAGTTGGTTAACAGGATTTACATAATCCCTTTACTTTTGTCTGGGAAGAAGGTTGATATAGTCCCAGTTTAGATATAACTTGAGAGAGATTTATCATAAGAAAACAACAAAGAATTTTTAATATCCTTTTGTCCCAGCCACCCCCTTGAGAAGAAACTTATTAAGCCATGTGGAAACTTGAATGGGCTTTCCAAATACACATGGGGGTGGTGACTTGTTGCAGCTAGTAGAGCTGCCACCAGGGGGTAAACGGACATAGACCCAATTGTTTAAGGGGCCCAGGGCTGGCCCCTTTGGAGGTTTCCCAACAGGGGATTTCCATTTGCATCCATCTTGGAATGGTATTCATTAGCCCAGTGAATACCTCACTTGCACCGTGGGCACATAGATGTAGGGTGACCCCTTCTGGGAGGTAGTCCTGAATTGGGATTACACGCGGAGCATTCCCTAGTGAAATGGCCCATTTGCCCACAGTTGAAGCAAGCGCCTCGGGTTCCTCCATTACCAGATCTTATTATATTAAAAATTTTGTGGGGAGGACCTCGTAAAGCTGCAGCTATAGCCATCCCCTGCATATATGCAGGCCCAATATCAGCACACAAACAAATATAATCTAAGTCCCCTTTCTTACAATAGGGATGAAAGGCTGCTTGGCAAGCATAATTGGCATTTTCATAGGCCAGTTGTTTTACCAAGAGAGTCCCTACGCCTTCATCTACCACCATTCGACCTACAGCCTGAAACAATCTAGATGCAAAATCTTGGTAAGGCTCATCAGGTCCCTGACGTATTTTTGAAAGCTGCTCTGTCTTTATCCTTCCGCCTCAGCCTTCCAAGTAGCTGGAACTACAGGCACACACTACCACGCCCAGCTAATTTTTTGATTTATTGTAGAGATGAGGTCTTGCCAAGTTGCCTAGGCGGGTCTCGAACCCACAGGCTCAGGCAATCCACTCACCTCAGCCTCCCAAAGCATGGGATTACAGGCTGAGCCACCGAGCCCGGCTGCTGCTGCTCTGTCTCAACTCCAGCTGACGGTAATCAACGCCATGCTCCCGATGCCACTCCACTGATCTGACCATTTGCAGCTCAGGGATATAAAATCTGCCCCTCTTGGGAGGAATATTCTCCTTGGCCCACAAGCATGTCTAGATTAATCCTATTCAGTTCATATCCTCTATTTCTTTCAGCTTGCTCTTTGCATCTATCCCAAAATCTGTCTTCCTTAACAAATATTCTCCACCCGACAAACATGCCTTAACAACCATATGCCAATTAGAGGGAGTCAAGGCCTCTTGTGAAATAGTTTTCCAGTATAGCTAATGTAAACGGTGCTGTTGCTCCATACTGTGCCACAGCAGTTTTAAGGTTCTTCAGGGACTTAAGAGACAAAGTCTGATACTCTCACATCTCCCTTCCCTGATCATCAAAGCCTGTAGTTTCTATCAGATAGGCATGAAATCCTTCTAAATCATCTCCCCACAGCAAGGCGGACTGAACAACCTTCTGTAAAGGGGAGAGACACTTCCTAACATCGGGTGACCAAGCTTGGATGGGAGCCAAGAAGGGGGAGGGTGTGGATCCGTGATCCACAAACAAGGCTCTAGTTGGCGCCAATTGAAGGGTTGCTGAGACCCAAGGGAGGTCCTTGCCACCTCCAGGAGAGATCTCGTCCTTAGAAATTGAGGAATGAGTCACCGGTATGGAAGGCACTTCCTTTCTGGTCATCGTGGGCAGCTAGAGCAGAAGCTGAGGGGGAACGCTGCAATGACGGAGGAGCCTGCTCTGCTCTTTAAGACTCAGGAGAGGGGTCTAAGCAACCTCTTACTAGGTTCCACAGAGATAAAGTATCTACTGGCACAGCTTCAGGACCGTGCGCTTGATAATAATCCTTCAAACAATGACCTACTTTTTCCCAAGTAATCAGATTAATCCTTCCAGCCTCAGGAAACCAGGGACATACTTCCTCTACAAACTGTAAAAATCTGTCTAATTGTCTATCTGCAACCTTAGTTCCTCTAGCTTTCAGCATAGATTTCAACATTTGCACAAAGAGAGTACGTTCCTTAGAATGTAAATGTCCCATTTTTTACTCCCAGTGATTAATCCTTTTCCCTCGGTTACTTACTCATGAATCGCAATGCTGCACACAAAAGACACCGGCCTCTGCGAGGGTTCCTCTCCAGCCAATGCCAATCCCCAGTACTCAGGTCTCTGTTTAGGCGCCACTTTGCCAGGGTCCAGCCTCTGCTAATCAGGACCTGAGTTTTGGGGAGGGAATGGGAAAAGAAAGAGACAGATAAACAGTGGAATTGGGAGGACTCCCTCTCAGGTAGCAAGGAGTGAGAGAGAGTAAATTTATTTTACCACATGCCTCTTATATAGGACAAAAATCTCACAAAGGAAGGTGAAACCATACAAGCAAGCTATGTTAATGTCTGAGTTAAATCACACAAGCAGGGTAAGTATCAATGACTACACTATGCATATCTTAACATCTATGCTAAGCAAGTCAATCACTTAGGATGAGCAGGTTTCGGGCCATACTTGGTGCCACTTGGCTATCCATAGAAATGCAACCAAAAGGTCAGGAAAGCAAAGGAAATGTAGGCTTAGTTCCCTGAACATAAGACAAAGAACACAAGGACTGTCAGCTTGTGCTCTTGGTTTCCTTCAGTTTTTTTCTAAGAAAACTAAAAAACTGATTCTATAATTTTTATGAATGCAAAGGTCCATTGGAAGTCTTAAAGTATTAGATAATAAGATTTATTATAAAATTATAGACACTAGGAAGCAAAGATAAACAAACAAATGAATAAAACAGAAAAAGAAATTTGAAAATAGACCACACAATGTCATTTTATTAATGATAAATGCTACATACCATAGCATTGGGGAAAGGGTGATCTTTTTAATAAATAGTCACTTGGGCATCTATATTTTAAAAAGTTAATCTGAACTTCTAATATCAAAAGTCAGTTCTATTTGGATTACAGATATACAAAGTTAAGAAAATCACAACTTACAAATACAGATAGAAAGAAAATATGAATAGCTCTATACCTACTAAAGGTATTGAATCTCCAAGTCAAAAGTTCCTATAAGGAAAACTCCAAGTCTGAATTTATTGAAGTATTTTAAGGGGAAATGACATTATTGTGAAATTTTTTTCATTGGGTGCCAAAATATTGTATACATATCTCAAGAAAGGAAAAACTGTATTAAAATTGTAATGCATGATATATACCATTAAGAAGATGAATACAAGTCATGTTTGACTTCTGCAATTACAAGAGGTATTCAAAGTGGTTACCGTAAGCATCCAGACACTTTGGAGCAAATCAAAAGTAATACATAGATAACATTGCTTAAGACATGTATTCATTGTTTTGACACCCCTGGAACATAAGAAAGGTTTAAAAAATAAGTCACTAAAGAGAATATCTTCATGATATTAGATGGCAGAAGTTTCTTTATCAGGGCACCATAAGTATCAAACATAATAGGGAAATAATACAAATTAAATTACATTAAAATAAGAACCTCTGTTCAACAAAAAGACTAAAAGAGTGAAAAAGCAAACCCCAAAATGGAGAAAATATTTGCAATATGTATGCCTGACAGATAACTTAAATCTATAATACACAGAAAAGTCTTCAAACCAATTTTCAAAAGAAAAAAAACAGACAAGCTAACAGAAACCTGGGCAAAGGACTGGATTTAACTTCACTGATAATATAAAGTGCCCAATAAACACATAAAAAGGTGTTTTTCACCCTCAATTATCAGAAGAAAATGTAAGTTAAAATGCAATAGCTCAACATCCCACAAGAATGACAAAAAAATCAAGACAGTTGAGAGTAATTGCTTGCAAGAACATCAAGCAACTGGAGCTCTCGTGCACTACTTAGGGGAATGTGTGTTGGCATAATGTCTTTGGAAATTTCATGAAGGGCATCTATTAAGGTTGTCTATATGCATACATTCTGATCCGGCATTTCTTCTGTTAGGTATACAACCAACTGATTTTGTATAAATATACATCAAGAGATATGTGCAAATATATTTGTAGCAATATTATTTATAATAGCCCGACATCAGAAATGATCCAGGATGGGCTCAATGGCTCAACCTGTAACCCCAGCACTTTGGGAGGCTGAGGTGAGTAGATTGCCTAGGCCCACAGGTTCGAGACCAGTCTGGGCAAATTGGCGAGACCTTGTCTCTAAATTAAATTTTAAAAATTAGCCAGGCATGGTAGCGCACGCCTGTAGTTCCAGCTACTTGAGGCGGAAGGATCGCCAGAGCCCAGTAGGTCAACGCTGGGGTAGCTGTGAGTGTGCCAATGCACTCCAGCCTGGGTGACAGAGTGAGACTCCAACTCAAAAAAAAAAAAAAGATCCAAATATCCATCAATAGGAGAATGGTTATATAAACTATGGGCCTGTTCATAGCAGGAAATTCTATATAATAATCAAGGCAAATGAACAACAACTATCTAGATGAAGCTCACAAGTATAATGTGAAAGAAAATAAGGTAGACACAAAAGAGTACACACTATATGATTCCACTTATTTAACATTCACAAACAGAACCAATCTGTGGTGCTGGAAGTGAGAATAGTGGCTAGTGTGGAGAGATAAGTGCTTGGAGGTGACAATAGAGGAGCTTTTGGAGGACTGGTTTTGGTGAGTAGCTTGATCTGTGTGCTGGTTGACTTGGTTAGTCCACTTTGTAAAAACTGATCAGGCTGCACTCTTATGAAGTGTGCAGTTTTCTTTGTGTGTATTCTATTTCCGTGAAAAAGCTTGCTTTCGTGAGCAAATGCAGAGGACAGGGTGTTACTTTTACCTGGAGGCAGAGAAGTCGGATAATATTCTAAGAGTCTATATACAGTCTGTATTTTCCTCTTTTTGAGAAAACAAACAAAAATCATTTTTCCCTTGTGGGCAGATAGTGTTATCTTTTTATCTAGCCTTGTGTTAGTCACAGATCCTCGAGCAGTAACTGACACTTGGTGACTGGGGGTCAGTATATCGTTGGTGAATGAGAAGTAAAAGAAATGTTTTTCCTCATCATGGAAATTATCTTTACAGTAGTTCTCTGTGGGGGTCAGGCTTCTATGTTTCCATTTTTTTTCTTTTTTCTTTTTGAGTCAGAGTCTCACTCTGTCATCCAGACTAGAGTGCAGTGGTATGCTTACAGCCATTGCAGCCTCAACCTGCTGGGCTCAGGCAAGCCTTCAGCCTCAGCTTTCCAAGTAGCTTTCCAACCACTGGCATGCACCACTGTGAACACTAATATTTTTAAATTTTTATTGTAGAGACAAGGTCTCAACATGTTGCTCAGGCTGGTCTCAAACCCGTAAGCTGAGGAAATCCACTCGCCTCTGCCTCCCAAAGTGCTGGGATTACAGGTGTGAGCCACTGCACCGGGCTATGTTTCCATTTCTTAAAGCTGGCTGGTCTTGTGGTCTGCTTGGGCCAATCAAATTGGCAGAAGCAATGCTGTACCTGTTTGGGGCATGGGTCTGGAGATGCCTTGCGTGCTTCCACTCTGCTGTTGGAGCCCTGTGACTGCTAAGTGAGCAAACCAAGCTAGCCTGTTGAAGGATGAGAGTCCACATGGTGGAGGACCAAAGCACCCCAGCTGATAGACAGCTAACCCAGGAAGCAGAGCTCCTTGGTTGCACTGCAGTCAACTGCGCGTGCATGAGAGAGCCCAGGCAGGATCAGAACCATGCAGCTGACCTGTAGGTTAGTGAGCAGTAAAGCATGGTTGTTATTTTGAGGTACTTAGTGGAATTGTTTGATATGCAAACATAATTAACTGATTAAACAGCCTCCAAGGGCAGCTTTTGCATAAACTATGAATAAAAATGGCGTCCCTGTGGTTTGCAGTGCAACCTGAGCACCACATGCAGTGGTCCTGGAAAGCAACTGTGGGTCTATCAGCTGGCCAACCTCATTTGCAGCCCTTTCTTCTTTGTCTACCCTTTATAGAGGCTATAAATGCTGTAATAGATGTCCCAGCCTTGTTTGCAACTGAGTGTGGATGGTTGGGTGTGAAGAAACCCACCCAGGAGGCACTGGGATACAGTTCCCGTCAGTCAGATATAAGCAGAAAGCTGCCAGTGACACCTATTTTCTCTCTTCCTAACTGTGTGTCTGATGCCTGGAGATGCCACCGCCATGTCTAGGGCAAAGCTGAAAGACTCCCTTAGGGCATGATGGAAGAGAGTTACCAGATTTAGCATTAAATAAATAAATAACCAAAAGAGATACAGAACATTCAAGTAAATTTGAATTTGAGATGAACAAAGAATAATTTTTTTTAGCATAAGTATGTCCCAAGTATATTATTGTCCCAAATGCTATCACTGAGCCACACATCAGCCCTGGGTGCCTGGGGTACTTGTGTAGAAGCATTCTGTGCATGACTTAAACCCCCATTTGCTTACAAATCTGGCAGGAAGGGTCTCTTCTCTTTCCCAGCTAAATGCAATCCTAATATATTTTCAAACTGATTGTCAAATATTTCTCTGCTGTAGTCTGGAGGCTTGATTGACAGCCCTTCCCTTTCAATATTCTTTAAGTGTTGATTGTTCTGCTATCTTCTGTCTTCCAGTTCTTCGAATAAGAAATCTGAGAGCAGTCTCATTAAAAAAAAAAAAAAAGAGTAATAGCAATTCTTTCCCTTTGGAAGCTTATAAGGGTTTCTAATGATCTTTGAAGGACAGTGGCATGACCAGCCTAGGCCAAATGGGTGTCTCTTTTGTAAGTCTTAATTGAGACTCGAGTGACTGTCTTCACCACTAGACTCAAGTCTTTTGCAGGTGGGGGAATTTTTTTTAAGCATTCGTTTGGGTAATGCCTCTCCTATATAGTTACTCTATCATTTTTCTATTAGCTCTTATGGTTCTAGCATTCAAGTTTCTTATTTTGTTTCACCATGTGTAACACAGCAACGCCAAATTTGAGAGGACTTGCTGAAGTCATCCGGTTGACCAACAGGGAAAGACATTGGTTTATTAAAACTCACAGGAGGCTGAGGTGAGTGGATTGCCTGAGCCCGCGGGTTCGAGACCCGCCTGGGCAAGTTAGCAAGACCTCATCTCTACAATAAATAAAAAAAATTAGCCGGAGGTAGTAGCGCTCGCCTGTAATTCCAGTTACTTGGAAGGCTGAGGCGGAAGGATTGCCGGAGCCCAGCAGGACATGGCTGAGGTGGCCGGGAGCGGCCACTGCACTCCAGTCTGGGCGACAGAGTGAGACTCCAACTCAAAAAAAAAAAAAAAAGAGAGAAACCTCACCGGAGGCACCAGTGTTGGTGGGTCAGTGAAGAAAAAACCCACCCAGGAGGCACTGATGGTGGTGGGTGGGTGAAGAAAGAATCCATGCCTTGGGGCAGTACAGCAAACAGTTTTCTAGGCAAGCAAGTCCATTAGTCAATTTTCTATTCATGTTTACAATTACATTGGTTACACATGACGACCACATTGCTTTCAGCTTTGCTTGGTCACCTGCGCTCTGTGATTATTATTAGGAATATGCATATCCTTCAGAGACTAGCCTTGACCAGAGGCTGCTTCCTGGGTAAGGGGCAGAAGGAAGCCAGTTATAGGAGAAAGGAGTCAATGTCCAAATACCTCACACCATGCAATTTTCATCTCTAAATATTTTTCTCGGGGCTTTGAGATATGACTTTCACTTAATCCTTCAGGCTACTAATTTGTGTCTAGGTAGAGGACATCATCTGTCTGAAGATACATATTTAGTTTTTTTTTTAATTCAAAAATAATCCTTCAGTTCCAATCCATGCCGTAGTTGAATTCTAAAGTGCTCTTACTGATTTTCAGTTCAAGTTGCCGTCTGCTTCCTGTAGCAGGACTGATTCTGTGCAAGCTGACTGCATATCCTTCCCTTCCCTGCCTATTGGAATACTTTAGATGCCTTGTTTTTCTCCTCTGCCTACCTGCAGTTTTCTTCACCCTTGGAGCCATGCCTGGCTGCTGGGCTACCTTGTGGGAGGCAGCCCGTTGGTGGTGGGACACAGCAGTCTCTGCTCCTGAGGGCCCTGTTGTGCAGCTTGACGTGCTCACTTCCCTGCCTACAGCTGGGAAGCAGCACTTGGCTCCTAACTTTCCCTGTAGCAAGGCTTTTGCTCTCTTCATCTCAGATGTGGGCCATTAGGATCACCAGGTCAGCTTCTCTGAGGCTCTCGGCACCAGGGAGTTCAGCAGGTCCTCCAGTACAGAGCATGCTGATAGACTCCACCCATCTGGACAGGTCCATAGGTCTCCATTAGCTCCTTACTCACTGCTGAATCCAAGTCTCATCCCAAGGCTCTGCCTCAGGTGCCTAGCCATTTCCTAGCCCTGAGAGGACCAAACTTCAATCTCTCACACCCTTTAGGACTCTCTCATATCTTGTAGCCCAGATTCTTCTGAGCTCAGGAAAGGCAGAGTTGATAGATTGTGAGAAAAAGTCACCAGGGGCAAAGTTCTTCCCCACTATCAGCTCAGAAATGCCAGGCCTTATACTGTTGGTACTTTTTAATCCCAAAGCTTTGAACTTCATATTATTTTGTATTTAATTTTAAAAGAATAAATAATTTTAACACCGAGAAGAGCTTTGTTTTGTTTTGTTTTGTTGTTTGGGGTTTTTTTTTTTTGAGTTGGAGTCTCACTCTGTCTGTCGCCCAGACTGGAGTGCAGTGGCCACTCACGGCCACCGCAGCCTCGACCTGCTGGGCTCCGGGGATCCTTCCGCCTCAGCCTTCCAAGGAGCTGGAACTACAGGCATGCGCTACCACACCCGGCTAATTTTTTGTTTTATTGTATAGATAAAGTCTCACCAAGTTGCCCAGATGGGTCTCGAACCCGCAGGCTCAAGGCAATCCACTCACCTCAGCCTCCCAAGGTGCCAAAAAGAGCTTTATTCAAAGCATAATAAAAAGAGAAACATGTTATTTGGCTTCATTTAATCAGAATTTTAAAATTTCTGTAGGGGGAAGGGAGAACATCCTTTGTCCTCAGAAAGTTCATTAAAAATCAACTGACAAAAGGCAGATTAATAGGAGAAGGGCATAAAGTTTTTTATTAACATGCACAGAGGAGAAATCACAGAGTAGTCATCCTACTGCCCAATGGGGTACAGATGCTTTTTTATGTTTCTTCTTAGGGGAAAGGAACATGGGAAGTCTGGATGATTTTAGGGGGGTAGTAAATGATTTTTAGAGGAAGTCAGTGGATTTGGAGACCATTTAGAGACCTAGGACAGTCTTTTGGGTCCACAGAGCAGACAATGGTTTGTGACAAAATCTGTCTAGATGTGTCAACAGACTTCAGTCTTTCTTCCTGCAATATGAGCTCAGTTAATGAAACTCAGGGAAGGACCAGAGATGACTGTTTTCTTCTTTGATGAGTTCAGGCTTTAAGCAGATAAGGGAATAATTTCATCCTGTGTTTTGGGAGAAACCGAGGATTGAGAGATAGGGGCCAATGGGTAGTCAGAGAGGGCTGGAGGCTTCTTCTCCAGTTCAGCCTGTCAGAGCACCATACTCTGGGATATTGGTTTCTGAGCCCTAACATTTCCTACTTCCAAGGTGATGTCTAGCAAAAGGCTGGAAACCACTTGTGGCCTGCAACGAAGTGTTGGTTGAGTAAACTCTGATATTACCATACAAATGGAATACTATGAATATGAAGCCATAAGAAGTTATGAAGTTCTGTGTGTCCTGATGCAGGCAGACAACCTGGTTTTAATGGGAAGATGAAAAGCACAGTGCAGAATGGAGGCTAGGGCTTGGCAAACTTTTCCTGCAAAAGGTCAGATAGTAACTACTTTAGGCTTGTGGGCCACATGTACTCATTGTTGCAACTGCTCAACTCTGACATGTTAGCAAGAATACAGTCATGGGTAATAGGTAAACTAATGAGTGTGGCTGTGTTCCAATAAAATTTTATTTACAAAAACAGGTAGCAGGCTAGATTTGTCCCATGGAACAGCTTGCTGACCCCTGGTACAGCAGGCATACCCCTAAGGTGATATATCAATGAGTTGCACCCTTAAATAATCCACTTCCCTTGAGTGGGCATGGAGCTTGATATGGCCAAGACAAAGGGATTTTGCAGATGTAATTAAAATCCTGGTGGTTCTAAGTTACTCAAAAGGTAGTAATCTTGGGAAAGCCTAATCCAATTAGATGTAATTACTTAAAATAGGTCTTCCTTTAGGTTAGAGACTCTCCCACTTCTACTAGTTTTGTAGAAGAAAACTGCCATGGTTTTTATATCTGCAAGAAGATGAAGTCTGCCGACAGTTCAAGGGAGCTCTTAAGCAGGTGTTTCCCCAATGTAGCCTCTGATGAGATCACAGCCTAGCTGATGTGTTAACTGCAGTCTTGTGAGCTGTCAGGCAAGAGACACAGCCAAGTCACACCCAGACTCCTCATCCACAGAAATGTTGAGATGATGTATATGCATTGTTGTAAACCACTAAATCTGTGGTAATGTTTTTATACAACCTAGAAAACTAACACACCTATTTTTTAAAAACTGTTATCATTTATGTAAAAAAGGGAAAAGGAAGTCAAGACTTTTCAGAGTGCAACTTTTGTATTATTTAGACAGTTAAGCCCCATAAACATGGTACCTATTCAAATAATGAAATTAAAAATTTTTAAATCTCCTGCTTTCCCATTTAGTAATTAAAGATCATTTTTTAAGATTTGTGCCTTTCATATTTCAATGACTGTGCATCTTTGGCCTTGATTCTTTCCTATGTCAAGGCTACTAATATGATCTGTTTCTTTTCTTTCGTTTTATCTCAAAACTCCATGTTCAAAATAATATTCTTTGTTTTGTTAAATCTGAGTGAATCCACTTGACTTGCCTTATTGTTGCTCTCTCAGCACCCAACACAAGTACTGGCTTGGAGGACACCCCCAATAAATACTTGCCGAAAGAATGAATGAATCATGGTGACTCTCACTGTGGTATGTCTGTACATTTCAAACCCACTTGAACAACTCTTGCTCCTACAGCCCCCCACTCCTGTGGTTCAGGTTTCATCCTCCACTTGGGAAAAAAATCTTCCCCACAGAACAAGCTGTCTTGCCACCTCCTTACCTCCCACCTGCCATCAAAAATGTTGATGAAACAGTATTTCTTTAGGTCTTTTAAACATCTTTGGGGAATATGTTATGCAGAGAAGGCATAGTGATGGCAACAGCAAAACACAGGCATCTGTTCTTCTCTGGCTCATTTTCTGAAAATGACTTTCCATTTTTCTGGCATGCTTTCTGTCAGCTGACCCACCCTGCTGTGACCATGGCTCACAGAGATAGAATTAGGAGATTGTGGATTGTGTCCTGTCTCTCTGCACCCATGCCCCCACGTTAGGCCAAGCCCTGACAGTCAAGGTAGCCACCCTGCCCCAATCCATGCCCATTTTAGAAGGTGCGAGTAATCTGCTATCAAGCTATCTGTCCAGGTCATTTGCTTAAGCTGACATCCTGGCAAATGGACCCTCTGCTCTGCTCTGCTCTGAAGATAGAAACCCCAACCTACATGTGTTTCCCCAGAACTGAGAATCTATATATTTTTCTTTTATTCTCTTTCATGAACTGTAGTCCAGCCTGTCTCTTCAGCCTATGAACTCTCTGGAGCCAAAGGGAGGGTGGTAGGAGTTGCTGGGAGACAAAAAGAAAAAGACAAACAGCAGATTGAGTAAAACTATCTGGAACCCAGAAAGGTGTCCCTGATTGTGGGTGAGGATCTGAGGGAACAGACTGCCCTCGGGGTTTCCTTGGGCTCTGATGAGGAACTCTTCTGGCCCAAGCCAGAAGTGACACAATCTCAGGTGTGGGGGTGGGCCTTGTGCCTGCACACACACACACACACACACACACACACACACACACACACACACACGCGCACACACACACGTGCACACACACATGCGTACACATGTGTGCACACACACAGTCTTTCCCCCTCAGTTAGGTGCCCTAGGATGCTAATCAGAGATCAGTGAACTTCTCCCATCTGTAGCAGGTGCCTTGGAGCCCCCGTGGTACCCTGGGAGTAATCACCATCTGCTGAGAACATTTCTGCAGCCCAGCACCAATTAGGTCAAAGTTCCTCCCATTCTGTGCTCTTCAACCCAGTGGGCAATGCCTACCTGGCTCCCAGGCACCTCGTGCTTTTCTTTTGATCTATTCAAGCACCACCCAAGTTCCCAGACACACAGAGAGTATACACGAAACAGTCACTTATTAGAGATCAGGAGATGGGGAAATATCAGTCACACAAACATACAAAATTTTCCCAAATGGCCATAAAAATATTCCCAACTAGCCAGGCTCGGTGGCTCAGCCTGTCATTCCAACACTTTTGGACACTGAGGCAAGTGGATTGCCTGAACCCATGGGTTTGAGACTAGTCCAGGCAATGTGGCAAGACCTCATCTCTACAATAAATCAAAAATTAGCCAGACGTGGTAGCGCACACCTGTAGTTCAGGCTACTTGGAAGCTTGCAATATATTTTTAAGTTTAAAAAAAAGCAGATTATAAAGCTGCATCAATTACAATCCCACTTCTCTAGATATATTCATTTTGGCAATATCCTAATTTTCCTGGTTAGTCCAGACTTGTCTACCCAACTATCCTCTCTCTTTCCCCATTTTTGTCTCTACACCCATTTTAAACCTGACAAGTCCTGCACTGAGGTGGGGATCCCCCCTGCCAGTGACTCTTCTCACATAAGGAAAAGGTAACCTCATTCTTCCTGATTCCCAGAACCATCAAAACTCTTATTTTTCTCTCAGCACCTAATTCATTATCAAATCCTGTTGGCTCCACCTTAAACATGTAACCAGAACCTGACCAGGAGGTCCCACTGTCTCCACCAGCAGGCCCCACTGTCTTGGGTAGGGAGGTCAAGCAGGGTTCCTGCTATCTCATACAGTGGCCAGAGTTATCCTTTTTCAAAAACAAATGATGCTATGCTATATTCCACCTCTCCCACAATGTTCAATATCTTTCCAACCTCTCTGAAAATGAAATCTTAACTTGTCTGTCCTCTTCTCTGACCATATCTTGATGGCCTGGAATAGTCTGGCTCTCTCTGCCCTTGCATACAGAATGTTCCCTCCTGCAGCAGGACCCTGTGGTCTGCTCTTTCATTGGTCAAAGAAACACCTCTCCCCAGATGTCCTCAGGGCTCAGGTTCTCACTTTTCCCCAGGTCCACACAAGAGAAGGATTTCCTCAACACTGGAGATGAGTACACCCCAACACTCGCTCTCTCTCCCCTTACTCCACACACAGCCCTACACAACCTGTCCTATGATATATTCATTTGTTTGCTTTTTACTGCCCCCACCCCTTTATAGAATAGGTGCTCCAATGAGAAGAGGAATTTTTATCTGTTTTGCACAATGCTGCAACCTCAGTGGACAGAATAGTGGCTGGTACATTAAAAAGCACTTTCTGAATATTTGTTGATTCAGTTAATGGAGGAACATATTCACTAAGTAAATATATTCCTACAAGAAGCAGGATGTGGGTAGGCATTATTTTGAGGGGCAGAAAGCCAAGACCACTTAGTTTCTTTTGTCTGTTTTTCTGTTTCTATTTCAAAATATCTTTATTTCTGTTGGCCTTTGGGAGGTAGGGAAGGGGCAGGGAAGGAATGATGCCTGATTCTGCTCCCCCCTCGCCCCCTCCACTTAGCCAGACAACTACTATTCCTCTCCCTTGGAGACCTTACACCAGAGTCGCTAGATGCAGGCCACAGCTGGGAATAGTTGTGAGCTGTCCTAAAAGCTAAGGAAGAAAAGTCAAACTCAGCCAGGCTCGGTGGCTCAGCCTGTAATCCCAGTGCTTTGGGAGGCCGAGGTGAGTGGATTGCCTGAGGCTGCAGGTTCGAGACCTGCCTGGGCAACTTGGTGAGACCTTGTCTCTACAATAAATCAAAAATTAGCCAGGCGTGGTGGTGTGTGCCTGTAGTTCCAGCTACTTGGAAGGCTGAGGTGGAAGGATCACCAGAGCCCAGCAGGTTGAGGCTGCAGTGGCTGGGAGCAGCCACTGCATTCCAATCTGGGTGACAGAGTGAGACTCCAACTCAAAAAAAAAAAAAGAAAAGTCAAACTCTGTAAAATATTTAAAGCAATTTATTCTGAACCAATATGAGTGACCATGGCATGGGGAACAGTTTCAAGAGGTCCTGAGAAAATGTGCCCCAGATGGTCAGGTTGCAGTTTGGTATTATATATTTTAGGGAGACAGAAATTACAGGCAAAGACATATGAGTAAATCAATACATAAAAGGTGTACATTTGGTTAGTCCTAGAAAGGTGGGACATCTCAAAGTTGAGACAGGTTACAGGTCATAGGTTGTTTCAAAGATTTTCTGATTGGCGGTTGGTTAAAAGAGTTAAGCTTTGTCTCAAGACTTGAAGTGGGTAGAAAGAAATGCTTGAGTTAAGATAAGGAAGTTGTGGGAGCCAAGGTTTTTGTTATGTAGATGAAGCTTCATAGGCAGCAGTCCTCATGATGTGGCAGGAAGGGGGTTGGTAGCAGTTAAAGGTATTTCCTTTTGAAAGTCAAGCCGCAAGCTCTAAAGACCCGCCAGGCTGGTTTTGTTTGAAAAGGCCAAATGGCCAGGGACTGATGGCTGTCATGGAAATGCAAAAGAGTAATTCACAGACTTATCCAAAACCCCTCTTTTGAAGTTGACAGTTTACAATCCTGCTTGCAGAACCTGCTGCCTTGCATTTCCTGGATACCATTTGTTCTCTGAAAAATCTGATTTTGCTGAGTACAACCTTGTAAGATTCCAAAGAGAATGTGTAATCACTCAACACGACCCCCTCCCTTACCTAAACAAGGGTATGAGATCCCTCTTCTTCCATCCTGCGGGGCTCGACCTGAAAACGTTAGCCCTGTCGAGCCCACCGGGCCGGCCGGCATAATAAAGTGCCACTTCCTATAATAGTCTCGATGTCACGATCTCTCTGTCTTCCCGCTACACTCAGAGAATCTATGATAAATGTCTCTTTTCAGACCTTAAAGGTATCAGTCTTTCCTAGATCTGGGAAATGTCTGGAAAGGGAAGACCTGATGCATTAATGGAGATTCTCTACAGAAGTAAATTCTCCCCATAAAAGATAGTTCTGCAGGGCCACTTCAAAATATGATCAAGAAATATATTTTGAGGTAAAATATTTCTCCTTCCCTCAGGATCTGCTATCTGTCATGCGATGCTATACCACAGTCAGGTTGGAGTTTGGAATCTTATCTTGACAGTCTGTTTTATCTGTCTTATGATCTCTATTTTAATGTTAATGTTGGTCAGTTGTGCCTGAACTCCAAAAGAGAGGGAGTATAATAAGACGCATCTGACCACCTTTCCTGTCATGACAGAATTCAGTTTTTCAGGACTCTCTGGAATCCCCTTGGCTTAAAGGAAGCTTATTTAGTTGGTTGGGGATTTAGGACTTTAATTTTGATTTACAAAAGCAACATGGAACCCCCTCCTTATTTCACCCAATGGACCTTCATTCAGTCTGCAGCACCCCACCATCAAGCAGAGGGGTTTCCTCTGAGGAACATCCCACACCAAGGGAAGAGACTTGTAGACTTGGATGCTTACTGGGAGCCCCTACAGAGTAGCTCTTTGGTGTTTAGGCACAACTGACCAATATTAACATTAAAATAGAGATCATAAAACAGACAAAACAGACTGTTGTGATAAGATTCCAAATTCCAACCTGAGTGTGGTATAGCATCACTTGACAGATAGCAGACCCTGAAGGAAAGAAAAACCTTTTACCAAGTATGGATCACTCCCAATTCATGTCTTAGTGACTTCTTTAAAATACAATGGCAAGTCAGGAAAAGCCTTGAACCTAAGAAGGAGAAAAAAACTAACCCACAGGGGGAAAAAACTTGAAAGAAAAAAAAACAAATAACAGAGGGGACAAGAGGGAATGCCCACATACATACACACACACAAATACCCTTGGAGAAACAAAAAAGTGTAGTATCTATAACACTAAAAACAAAACAAAACAAATAGGCACATTCAGAGAATAAGGAAGAGCTCTTTGAAACATTTGAAATGGTAGTAGAAGAACAAATATAAAGTTAGTTCAATCTCCTGAAACATAGATAGCAACAAAGATAAAGAACATAGGAGACAATGAATAAGAAAATTTGAAGTTCAGTCTAAGAGGTCCAATACTTGCTCCATAGATAGGAAAAAAGCAGAGAAAATGGAGGACAAGAGATTACTTAAAACAACAGCAAAACCTAATGTAAAAGTTTTTCAAAGACTGACAGATCTGAGCATCCAGATTGACAGTCACAGCAAGTGACTCAGCATAAACGAATAAAGACAGATCCACACCAAGGCTTATTGCTGAGAAAGTTAGAACCTAGAAGTGAAGAGAATATCTTAAAACTTTCCAGAGAGAAAAATGCAAACCACGAATAGGAAGTCAGGAACTGGGCAGCATTCAGTTCCAGAACAGCAGGTGTAGAGTTGAAAGGAAAGTGAAACAACATCTTTGAACTTCTAAAGGGACTTACTCCTAACCTAGAATTCTATTCTAAGCCAAGCAAGTTTGAAGATAGAATAAAGACATTTTCAGGCATGCAAGTTCTCCTTTAAAAAAAAAATTCCCGAGGCTCTGCTTTATTAAGAAAGTATTACAGGATGTGGCCACTAGAACAAAGGAGTAAACCACAAAAGAAGAGGAAGGCTCTAGAAAGCAAGGGTTTGTCATAGGAGAAAAGGAGAACATACCCCCATGATGATGGTGAAGGAAGAGCCCAAGATGACAACTGGGCAGCAGTTAGACAAGAAAAGCGAATATTGCAGACTAAAGCAGGTAGACAGAAGCTGAGAAAAACCCCCAAGGATCTGATGTATGATCCTTATGTTTCCCTGTAGGGAGTTCTGATGAAGTTTGAGGATAAACCACTGACAGGTACAAAGAAAACAGAAGAAACAAAGTAAGCATAAACTCCAGGAAAAACAAAAAGTTGTATGAAAGGAAATGATATCATAGGAGGACACAGTGTTTCAGCTGTGACTCATGTAAATATTGCCAAAATACATCCAAGAACATATAAATGCAAAATGCCAATCTGACTAGATTGTGACATTACATGTTGAGAGAGTATAGTACAGGGAAGTAGAAGGAAGCTGGTGTTAAGGAAGCTAGAGGATGCTTTTCTTTCACAGAGGATTGTCATGCTGACAAGTTTAAATCAACTAATAGTGGTATATCCTTGTTATTGAGAAAGATTTTTAAAAAAAAAAAAAAAACAGAAAAATAAAACAGCTGAAATTGATTACATTTGGGGAATGGAAATGAGGATGAGGAAGACAGAGACAGGAGATCATTGTTTTCATCATAAGCCTCCTAGAACCACCTGGTCCTTTAAATCAGTGGTTCCCAACCTTTTGGACACTAGGGACTAGTTTTGCAGAAGACAATTTTTCCATGGATAGGGTTGGGGGGGACGTGATCAGGCATTAGATTGTCATAAGGAGTATGCAACCTAGATCCATTGCATGCACAATTCACAGTAGGGTTTGCCCTCCTGTGAGAATTTAATGTGACCGCTGATCTGACAGGAAGTGAAACTCTGCTTGCCTGCCACTCACCTCCTGCTGTGCGGCCCAGTTCCCAACAGGCCATGGACTGGTACTGGTCCACAGCTCAGTGTTGGGGAACCCTGCTTTAAATTATAGACATAGTTTACTTTGATAAAAATTTAAAATGATAATAGAAAGTCACAATGGGAGTCACCATGTAGATGCCAAAAATTAAAATTCTTCAATTTTATAAAAAGGAAGAGCAAAATGTAGCATTAAAATAAACAAGAAGAACAGGAAAATTAATGTACTACAGTAATTTCTACACAAGTCAAACTTATTTTTAATTCTGTGAATAGGTTTTGTTGCCACTGATTTGTTTTGTTTCTTTTATGTAAATCCTGAGACATCATAATATGAATTTGAAGTCTTTAAATTAAATATATACCTTATATATTTACCTTACATACTGCTGTGTCTTAGTAGCTGGCATAGTACCTGGCATCTAGTAGCTTCTCAAGGAATATTTGCAGACTTGAATTAAAGTGACATGTTACTTCTCGAGTCTGAAATTCCACAGATTTTTCTCAGAGATTCTTTTAAGAGCCATCTCCATGAAACACACCTCTGAATTTTGTGTAAAAATTCACAAAGATGTTAGTCATTATCTTGCTTAATGTTCCCTTCAGAAGGATCCATAAGATAAATTCCTTCCTGAATGTAACACTCCCAAAAAGTCAGTCTTCTGATGAAATGATATCTAGCAATGAGAATTATGTAACCCATACTTTTACCTTAGCTCCTAGGCCTGCAAATTTTGTGTCTACCTCAGGTAGGTTATTAAGTTGGGGCACCTTTCAGCTGTTGCATACTTTTTTGTTAATGCCTACTCAGCAAATGAAAAGAGACTGATTTTCTTCCTTTTCTAAGGTGTCAATTTTAAGTGGATATTTATTCTCATGGAGGTGAACTACATTTTTTTACTTTTTACAGACCTGGTCATAGAAAAGTGTGCACCTCTCTCCCTGGATGCACAATCAAGTATCAGAATGTTCAAAATTTTATACAACAGCTAAGATACTACCACTGTGCAAAGTTGACCCCAAGTCAAGTCAAGTTCCTGATACATTTGACCAACTGGGTAGAATGTACATTTACTAGTATTGATGATGGATTCAGAACTAGCTCAAGGAGCTCAGCTTCTCAGGATTTCCCAGGGTATCCTCTTGGGGTGGCTCTGTCCTCGGGACATACTTAGGATGGTGGGTTGACAAGACTTTCTTTAGTTTCTCTATTTTGGAAATTTTTGTTCTCAGTAGACTGACTCTTGTCCAGTTGATTGAGGATTTCATTGTGCTTGTCTTAAAGTATCTTCTTTTCCACAGTGGCCTTCATATTGAAAGCACAGGAGTTAAGCAAATGGTTAGAAGACAGCTTGTCTCTGTTTTTCATCTTCGGCCTTGTGCCTCTCAGTTTCCTGCCCATGAGCTCAGTGTCTTCTTTTCTCAAAGACAGCCTTTGTCTTCAATTATCATAAGCTCACTCTCTTTGCCTGTGCTCTGCTCTGTGGACAAACTGGTCTTGCCACGGGCCTCGTTGTCATAGTTTAAATCAATCTGAAGAATGTTATGGATGGCTAGCCAGGTTGCTGTTGGTCATTGATCTTGCCTTCATAAATCTGGGTGAGTGTATGATGCTGGTGGTTGGTGAAGCAGTAAAATCTGCATTGTTAAGTGACCCAACTGATCAGAACAATAATCATTCCAACAGAAACGTTATTCCAAGGGACAGATCCTTGAGGAAACCATAGCAAAAAAACAAACTAAAACATTTTCAGAATTGTTCCAGATAAAATGGTAGTCTAGACAGTTTCATCTTGCCATTGAGAAGTTCCATGTAGGTTTATTATTCTTGGACACATGAACACAGTGTCCCACCAGAAAAATGTTATGAGTCTGTGATTTACTGAGCTTGTTGCTGTGAAGAGTCCAGTCTCTGGGACTAGTGTACAAGGCAGCATTCAATTCTTCAAATTTGGGATGAGAATATATAGAATCAGTCCCTTTATCAAGGGACTCAGTCTTATTCACAGTGTGATGCTTGTAGTAAGAGTGTGGATGAAACAGACAGCCCTTTTGTTTTTCTTATACCTGGCAATGAGATCATTGGCTATTGAGTTGTCAAAATCTTCTTCACTCAAGTGTATTTGTTCAGGTAAAGACTTGATGTAGAACATTCCATGTGTAGAAGACTAGACATATCAAAATGCTACTCTCAACTTCAAAAATTGATGTAACTCTTTTAACATGAAGCTTTCTGTTCAAGCTGTGAGCAAAGGCAGTGTATGTTGCCTCACTGACAATTCTGAGTACAGTGAGGTTATCCGTGGTTCCAGTTAAGGGCTATTAGGTAAACTAGAACTATAATGACAACACAGTAACAATCCTCTCAGGGGTAGCTTCTTCAATCTCTTCCATTTTTAAATTTTTTTTTTTTGAAATGAAGAAAATACCTTGGCATGGAAGCTTTCATTTCCTCCTTTGTACTCTATCAGGAATTGTTGCTACGTACCAACACTACCATCACCATGTAAGCCCCAAATATCTAAACAGATCCTTAGTGATGAAATGATCTTGGTAGGTTTCAATCACAGTTTGATTCATTGCACCATCAGTGATCATCCAATCAATTGTTCTGTGTTAGTGAAGACCACCAAGCTTTGATGACCTGGTCTCTCTAATCACTGGCTAGATCTTCATGTTCTTCTGCTGCAAGATACCCACATAGGGATAATATAGTGCCAGGATTAACAACAACCTTGGATCCATCTAATATCATTGTTGGCCCTTAATCCAGAGGAGCACTAGGTTCCAGGAGAATAGATCTGGTTGATTGGTAAGAGGTGTACAAAAATAAGAGTCATGCTGAGTAAGAGAAATAAAAACTGATTTTTGACAAACAAAACTTTTATACCTCTTTATAATCTAAACTTAGTATTTGTTTCACACTGGATATAACACAGCATTTTAATTCTGAAATTATCTGACAGTTTTCCCATCACTCATAACTGAATTGCATTAATTACACTTAAGAATAGAAACCGGGCTCGGTGGCTCAGCCTGTAATCCCGCGCCTTTGGGAGGCTGAGGTGAGTGGATTGCCTGTGCCCGCGGGTTCGAGACCCGCCTGGGCAGCGAGACCTCATCTCTACAATAAATCAAAAAATCAGCCAGGCGTGGTAGCGCATGCCTGTAATTCCGGCTACTCGGAAGGCTGAGATGGAAGGATCGCCGGAGCCCAGCAGGTCAAGGCCGCGGTGGCCGGGAGCGACCACTGCACTCTGCACTCCAGTCTGGGCAACAGAGTGAGACTCCAACTCAAAAAAAAAAAGAATAGAGATAGTTTTATATAGTTGCAAGGTCTTGTTCAAAATAATCTCAGAAATACTTTTTTTCCTGCCTTTTATGTTGGCAAAGTGCTTTACAATTTTCTATAGCTCTTGTTTTCTGATATTTTATTTTCTAATTTTCTTAATCAGTTCTTTATTTTGAGAGGAATTCTATATGTTTTAAATTTAGCAAATAACATAAATGACTCAGTCTTACTAAACAGAACTACATCATTTGTTATTTGGTTCCAGGATTTCTGAAGACTACAACAGCTCCCTTCAAGCAAATTTCTGTTTGTTGAGAACAGAAGCAAGGCCTATTGCTGCACAAAGTTCCCACCAAAGACAGGTCTAGGCCAAAGAGAAACTGCTGTCCTCCCTGTTTTGTTTTCCTCAAAAGGTGATGTCTGCTTCTGGAAGAATAGCATCTTATTTACATTCTTCACCTATGTAAAGAATTGCTTAGGGACACTTGAATCCATTGTACCAGATTTCTAATTTATTCCAGGGGTGATGAACATTTTTTCATGAACCAGCACCTGCTTCTTCCTCTTTACTAGAGCAAGGCCTGGTACATATTAAATCCTTGGTCATTGTGACCTTTGTGTTTATGATTATTATCTTGTTGTGTTTTTTTTTTCATTCTGCTTTGCTCTTTCTCTCTTATCCTGACTCTTGAATTTCCTCACTTTCTATCTTGCTCCCTCTTGTGACTTCTACTTTGTATACTGTATGTCTTGAGTAAACAAGTGCAAGTGTCACCAGCAAAACTGGTGACAAGGGATACTCATAGTACATAAATGGTGGCAGAAAGTGTGGGTATCTAGAGAATGGTTGAGGTAGGGCCATATAATGAACTCATAGTCAGGAAACTGTCCCTTTGATGGGGGACAAAGTGATTTCCCAAAGAGAAACTGCAACATCCTTCTCATCGGAGACTCCTAAGTGACAGAAAGAGTTCAACATCTGACTTCCCCGTGATGGTAGGAGGCTCAATCATACAACCAACTGACAATCAACAATCTGATCGTGAGGAGGGAGCAAAGGCCTGGCATGCATGTGGATCAGCCAGCAGATGGTTGTAACCAGAAATTTTCTCCCTGCTGAGATACAAAAAAGTGAAGGTCCAGACTCTAATGGAATTAAATCCAGTGACAATTTTAATTTAATTTGGTAGGCCATGGAAATTAAAATCTTCAAGAGTAAGAAGGAGGAGGAAGAAGGCCAAGATGTAAAAACATTATCAAAGTGCATGTTAAAATCATTGAGTTTGATGTATGGAAATACTGTCAAACTGGTGCAAAATTATCTTACCAAAGCTGGGGGCACACTGGAGGTGAGGAGAGTGTACTGCAGAGTGTGGGGAGGAGGTAAGAAAAGAGAATAGTGTGGACTTGGGTGGAAGGAGACTTGATGAGCAACAGAAGCAGTATCTAGGGCAGGAACAAGCAGTTGGGAGAGCAGAGGACAGCCATCCCTCTTTCTAGTCTACAATTAAAGGTAATTAGAAAACTGACACCTACCTGAAAGGTAGTGGTTGAAAATTAGGTCATCAAAGAAAACTCAGATTCAAGTAAGTAAAAAATGCATTCTTGCCAGTCTCGGTGGTGCAGCCTGTAATCCCAGCACTTTGGGAGGCCAAAGCGAGTGGATTGTCTGAGCCCGCGGGTCCACAACCAGCCTGGACAACTTGGTGAGATCTCGTCTCTATAACAAATCAAAAATTAGCTGGGTTTGATAACACGTGCCTGTAGTTCCGACTACTTGGAAGGCTGAGGCAGAAGGATCACTGGAGTCCAGCAGGTCAACACTGGGGTGGCCGTGAGCCTGCCACTGCACTCCAACCTGGGTGACGGAGTGAGATTTCAACTCAAAAAAAATTCAAGAAAAGGAGTGGAGACATTGAAAGGTTTTTCACAAGAGCAAAACTTAAAGGAGTTTAGAAAACAAAGTGAGGAGGAAAGATTGTAGCTTTGGAAGACTAGAAGACTGACCAAACAGGTTACATCACATCAAGTAAATTAAGAATGTAGTCGCTCTCTTAGAGTTAGATTAGTCGGGTTCTTATTCTGGCTTTAAGCATGTAACTATGGACAAGTTACTTATGTTCTCTAAGGCTCAGTTTCTTTATCAATAAAATGATAATGATATGATCATGTTGTAAAATAGTAACACCTATTTCATAAGATTGTTGGTGAAAATTACATGAAATAAAATGTGTAAAACACAAGTTTTGACACAAAAATATATGGCTACTGCTTCCTGGTAAAAGACGAGAGGGGGGATATTTTGCCATTTTAAGGGAGGAGCAGCTATTGCAAGAAGGTGAGTTGGAGACGGGCAGGAATAGGCAGCAATAGCGGAGACCCCAAGAGAAGACATCTGTCAGCTGGAAAGCCATCCAACCTCAAATAGTAAATTAAGGGTTGGGAATGAGATGATCAAATAACTCTTGTTTCAAATTTTGTAACCCAGTTGTTGATTATTTTCTGAAAATCATTTGTTAATACATTTATTCATTTGTTCTATCAATATTTACTGAATATCTACTCCTGGTACTGTTCTAGGCACTGAAAACATAAAGCTAAAAGGAATCAACATAGTCCTTGCCATCATTGTGCTTATCATTAGAAAAAAAATAAAGAAAAATATAGATAATTTTATTTCCAGAATGTGACTGGATACTGGGACTTCCCAACCCAATGATGAAATAAACAGGTTCTGGGTACAATAATTAAAATGTACTAATAAACTGACAAATAAAAAACTTAGGCATATATATTGGGTTAAACAATATCCTCCAAGAATTTATGTCTTCTCAGTATCTGTGAATATGACCTTCCTTTGCAGATGTAATAAAATTAAAATGAGATCAAATGTGCCGAAAAGAAATAAACCAAACAGCTGCATTACAAAGTGGGCAAAAGATATGAATAGACACCTCTCAAAAGAAGACATACGAGCAGCCAGCAGATACATAAAAAACTGCTTAGTCTCACTAGTCATCAAAGAAATGCAAATTAAACCCACACTGAGATTCCACCTAACTCCAGTGAGGATGGCCATCTTCAAAAACTCAAAAAACAACAGATGCTGGAAAGGATGGGGAGGGCGAGGGGTGGAGGGAGGAACACTTCTACACTGTTGGTGGGAGTGTAAACTAGTACAACCTCTGTGGAAAACAGTTTGGTAATTCCTAGAAGATCTAAAAGTCGACCTTCCACATGACTCTGCAAACCGCTACTGGGAATATGCCTGGAAGAACTCAAATCACTCTATGAAAAATATACCTGCACATGCATGCTTATTGTAACATTATTCATAATAGCAAAAACATGGAACAAACTGTGCTGCCCATCAAAAGAGGACTGGATTTAAAAAATGTGGTACATATACAGGATGGAATATTGCACAGCCAAAAAGAAGGACAAAATTATGCACTTCACAGCAACTTGGATAGACTTAGAGACCATAATACTGAGTTCCTCATGTTCTCATCCGTAAGTGGACCTTGAACAATTATCATAATACTATAAGAAAGGGATTGGCAGTAGTGGGAAACTGCCAGGGGAGAGGGGGCACACTTCATCAACATAGGTACTGCATAATGGACGCTTGTATACCTAACCCTGAATTGTGCCCCACATCTTTAAAATTAAAAAAAAATTAATCTGAGGTAATACTGGATTAGGATGAGTCCTAGCCCACTGGTTGGTATCCTTATAAGAAGAGGGAAATTTGGATATAGAGAGACACAGAGGTACTGAGAGAAGATGGCCATGTGAAGAGAGAGGCAGAGATTATGTTACCACAAGTTATGTTACCACAAGTAATGCCAAAGATTTCAGCAACTACCAGAGATATGAAGAGGCAAGGAAGGATTCTTCCCTAAAGCCTTCAGGGAAAGTATAATCCTGCTGCCACCTTGGTCCAAAGGCCTTTTGGTCCCAGAACTATGAGAGAATAAATTCTTGTTATTTTAAGCCATTCACTTTATTGTAATTTGTTATGGCAATCCCGAGAAACTAATGCAACATACGCAGAGGCCAAAAACAAGTGAAAGTAGGAGCTCTAAGAAATAGTTGGAGCATAAAAGTCAGCACTGGTTAAACTAGATCCTCAATTTTCATTACCTCAGAGGATGCAGCAACCAGGAGATGAACTGACTAAGAATCGCCACTCAATGCATAAAAGCAGGACCCCACAAGTATATAGATAAACCAATAATTAGGCTGTCCCCATCAAAAGTCACTGACAAAAGATTGTCAGGCCCCCAAACTGGTACTTGGTGAAGAGGAGGAAAAAAATCTACTGAGAGTTTATAGCAATAAGTTATCCAGCCCTTGCCATAGTTTGAAGACTGAATTCATATTACATGGATGATCTGAAAACTCTTTAGCTGAGAATTAAGGTTAAAGTGGCCGAAGGTTAGAAATCCCCTAAGGTGTCAGAAGAAGAATATGCAAAACTGTTCTGGTATGGCCATCATCAGCCAGGCCTCAAATAATTCCTAATAAGAAATAAAGTTCCAGCTGGGTTCGGTGGCCCAGCCTGTAATCTCGCGCCTTGGGAGGCTGAGGTGAATGGATTGCCTGATCCTGCGGGTTCGAGACCCATCTGGGCAACTTGGTGAGATCTCATCTCTACAATAATTCAAAAATCAGCTGGGCGTGGTAGCGCGCGCCTGTAGTTCCAGATACTTGGAAGGCTGAAGCGGAAGGATTGCTGGAGCCCAGCAGGGTGAGGCTGCAGTGGCCGGGAGCAGCCACTGCACTCCAGTCTGGGCAACAGAGTGAGACTCCAACTCAAAAAAAAAAAAAAAAAGAAAGAAAGAAAGTTCCAAGGAATAAAAAGCTAACATTTTTAAAATGTTACAAAACAAAAGGAAGCAAGACAACATGACCAAGAGAAAACAAAATTCTCAACTCACTAAATTAGACCTGTAAAGACGTTGGCAATTGAATTATCTAACATAGGTAATCAAATAAGTAGTTTAATAATTTTGAAGAAATAAAGGAAAATTTTAAATATGAGTTAGGTGCAAAATGCTATAGAAATAAACAAGGATATTTAGGAAACAAAATTGAGCTTTTAGAAATATATATATATATATCTACAATAATTCAAATTAAAAACTCAATTAGACACAGCTGAAGAGAGAATTAGTGAGATAAAAGATAGATTAGCAGATTTTTGAGCATAGAAACACTATAAATTGGAAAAGGAAGTTAAGAGATCAGGAAAATGTAGTGAAAAGGGAACATGAACCTCACAGTTCTGTAAGGAATTCTTTTTCTATAAGGAAAAAAATAAGTAATGTTTGTAATATTTCAAAATACAATAGCTGAATGAATTCTAAGCTACAATAAGTTAAAAGAAATCCACACCTAGCAGATTATAGTGCAATCTTCCGTATACAAAAAAACAGAAATAAAAGCAGATTACTTTCAGAAGTATGACAAATTGGAGTGACAGCAGATTTCTCAACAGCAATAAAGAAAGCCGGAAGGCAGTAGAGTGATATCTTCAATAAACTGGGAGAAAATAACAGTCAAATAAAATTATATTGCCTGTGGGATAAAAAAGATAGCTTTCAAGAACATGAACAAAATCAAGTCATTTGTGGACAGATCGGGGGCAAGATGGCGATGGCACAGGTGAACTGGTGAGATTCTCTGAACGTGAGTTCCCAAAAAGGCTATCACTTCGCTACCCCCATCCCCCAGCCCACCACCAACCGTGCTGGGGTCAGGCCCGGGAACTTCAGTCCCACGCAAGGCCAGATATTGCACCCCTCCCCCCACTGCTGCCATTCTGCTTGTGTGTGGAAGTCTCCAGTCCCAGCCCCCTCCAGATCCCTCCCTGGCTGCATTGTCTCCAGCCTGGGCACCCGGCATCAAGCCGCCGGTAACACAGGGAGGGTCTGAGCACCCGCCCCTCAGAGACGCTGGTTCCATTTCTGGCTGAAGTACTCTGTAGGGTCCCAGCGCCACTCTCGCCGTTTAGAGCCTGCCCTTTGGAACTTTAGAGCTCTGGAACTCTGGGTCCACCCTTGTTGAGGCACTCAGCGTGAGACCCCAAGCCAGAGGACCCAGACAAGTGGAGAAAAACAGATCTGC